>NC_133207.1:33973639-33981139 GCF_958299795.1 Porites lutea | reverse complement strand
TGCAGAAGGCTTCAGGTGTGAAGATGATCGAAAAGTAATAGTTTGAAAACGCGGCTCGTCTAAGTTAAAGCTATTGGGCCGATGTTCGCCGAGTATTTCTCATTTCTTGTAAAGGTAAACAATTTAGAGTGCAACAGTCCGTAACTTAGTTGCAGTACGTTGAGGGGATCAGAAAACCATGCACCTTTTCGCGCAGTCGATCGTAATTCCCCTAAAAGTTTTTTTTTAATGGCGTTTAACCTTGCTTTTAGGGTCTAAGATTCCACCCGATTTCTCTTATTTTGGCAATAAACATTATATTCTGTGCCATTTTACCTGCCCTGTTGAGCTGGGATCATCTTATAGGAAAATGTTTCATCAAAAATTCCGCATGAAAGTAATTGGTTTCCTTACCATAGGGTAGAATATTCGATATCCTCGGGGACCTAGGAACAGTTAGTCGAGTGGACATGAGGAACGGCGCGACGAACGTTTTCCGTCGAGCACTCGGCTTGAACACGTTCATCCGCCCAGAATCCTCCCAACGTTAAAAATTACTGACTGCCCCTGGATCGCCGAAGATGAAGATTCAGCGATTGATAAGAACACTATAAATTTAGCAAAAGACAGAATAATACTCACTTTTAAAAGCTGAAATCGAAGCCGAGTTTTAGAACCGTGTTCTCGAGAAGTAAGAACCTACGATGACGAATATTTGATTGAATAGGAGGATTTAAAGCCTCGGGGCGTTGATAAATGATTTTCATTTTAGGAGCAATGGATGAGAGGAAAGGAACAAAGGAATCTGTGGTGGTTTTGGTTCGATGATAGTGTAAAACAAAGAGAAGCCATCATCAACATTTTTTCAGATGAAATGAAGAAACTTGCATACAAAATTTTTAGCCCTCAATGGTTATTATGGGCAGCCTGTACTCTCCCTATATCAGAAAATCATAACGGGTTCAACCCCTTATGGGTTTCTCCCTATATTTAATAATATTTTTTTATAATGTAAATTAAAGTGGAGTACAAAGTTGTTTGCTGTTGTTTTTTAAGTCTTTTAATATCACTTCTGAATAACTGTCTGTATATTATTGTAGTTGGTTGCGTGTTGACATGAAGGAAAAAAATCTACGTCAGCCTTGTTCCTTGACCACCCAGTGTGCACAAAATACTCAAAAAAGAGTGATAATTAATACATTCGTGATAAAGCTTAAAACAACGCCGAAGTTCTTTAATATAGTGTAGTTTTGGTTGCCGTCGCCATACTTCGTCTTTGCTGATTAATTAAAAGCTCCCTATGGTCACATGTGAAGGATGTTATGGTCATTAACAAGTTGACATCGGAGAGCATTTATGTCTTTGTGGTTAATTCGTTCATCTTCTGTTGTGATGTACCTTTGGAACAAAATTCGAGTTTCCTTTATTTCTCTTTTCCATTTTTTTTGTGATATAATGAGTTTTTTTCGAGGAATTTTAAACCTGTAACAACTGAATGCTCTATTGATCATGCGCCAGTTTTCAAAGAATACTGAATCACGAAATAAATCTCCTTAGTTTTCTTAAAAAAACAAGTTGTATTTGGCGATTTAAGAAGGCTAAAGATTGTTGTTAGGTCCTACCGCGATTATGGCCACCTTTACCTGTTTAAATAAACCTCAGGATAATCTCCAAAGCGGGGTTTGCCAGCGATCTGTATGCTCTATTAATCTTTCGCCAGTTCTTAAGAACAATCACACAACCATGGAAATGAATTATTTGTTTTCGATCATACTCCATTTCCGAGGATGCATCGGTAAGGGTCGCAAGTTGCTGTAAGAAATGAACTAGGAGCTGGCAGAAAGCGACTTCTATATTTTACCAATAAGGTACTGCTTGAGTACTATCCGCTTCTCAATTTTAATTCAGATATATCCCTTCTCTTTTTCGTCTTTAATGAACACACAGACAGTTTAAAAGGTTAACTCCTCGTAAGTGCCGGAATTCGAAAGCCAGTTGAGAGTATCAGAAACTATAGAGCCGCGTTTTTACTGTGGCTGGCCTGCACTAGCGATGCACTCAGCCCTGCTCTGCCTTATTGATTATTATTCAAGTCGTTTGCCCTTCAGTGAACTGGCTCACTGATCTGAGTGATCTTTTAATTCCATTAACGAAAAACACTGTGAATTAACTAGACTAAAAGAAAGTAAAAGAAGAATAATATTTACCTCTAAAAGTTGGATAAAAGGTGGATTGTCTTGTCTGGAAAAAAGTCGGACCCAACTTGCAGAACAACACGATACGCCATGGTGCTGTAGGAGGATACAACTGGGCAAATGCACGCGACCTTGTGGCGGTGATATACGGATGAGTGGAAAAGAACAATGGAATTAGTTTCTAAACGAATTTGGGGTTTTCCGTTGATGGACAGAAAGTGCAATACCGAGGAGCTATCATCAACACGCACCAAGACTATAGTTTTTCAATTCATTTTTGTCTTCAAATTCTGTTTGCCGGGGAGGTTGTTGACATTTACGGTGTCGAGTCACCCTGCTACCCTGCTACCCTGCTACCCTGGGTGCCAAAGGTGTTTTCCCAGCCTAATATGGTTCGTCTGAGCGGCGAAGCGCGAAGCGCTACAATGATGTGCCACGGCTTTGTGCGCTCTCTGATTTTGGTACTTTTATGCCTTGAAACCGTCTCTTTTGGAATCATCTCGAATACAAATGAATATGTCTTGATATCTGGTAAAAGTCAGACCGCTTTCCCTGGGAAAAAGATAAAGTATCTCATCGACAGAAAAACAGCCATTTATCATGCAACTATTCAACATCTACTCGCATTATTTCGAAAACAATGCCCACTTGTCGCTCAAGCCTGATGACAATAAATACAACATCATCGTCAATACGGAACATGGAAAACCAGTATGTTTCATCAGCCGCGTACCATACACATCGAAGTCATCAACAGAAGCTCATACGCCTAATTGTCGTAATCCCAATAACCTGATTACCATTCAACGCTTGCCTTTAAAGGCCAGCAATGCCCGCCATATGTCTTTGGGTCTTTTGAATGCGCGCTCTATAAATAATAAGGCATTATTTATCAAAGACTATGTAGTTGATCATCAAATTGACATCTTGGGGATTACTGAAACTTGGACCAGATCAGATGGAGAATCCAATCGTGTTGTGAATGAGCTGAGTCCCCGGGGATATTCATTCATCCACGTACCGAGAAAAAAACGATCTGGTGGTGGTATTGGCCTGTTATATAACACAAGCCTGAAAATCGAAAGGGTTGATTGTAACAGTTATGCCTCTTTTGAATACTTGGAGGTGAAACTGCACACTGCATCAACAGTTGTTAGAGTTGTAGTTGTTTACCGCCCTCCTTCGTCAAAAGTTAATAAACTTACTTCCGCCAGTTCTTTCATGATTTCAACGATCTGCTCGAACACTTCTCAGTTTCCTCTGGTAGGCTTTTGATCAGGGGTGACTTCAATTTTCAGGTAAATGAACCATCTCGTGATCGTCTGGCGGCTAAATTTCTTTATTTTCTGGACTCTTATAACTTGGCCCAGCATGTTACAGAGCCTACACACAAGCGTAAGGGCACGCTGGACTTGATAATTACAAGGGCAAACGAGGAAAATGTTTTGAACTGTAGGGTTGAGGACCCTGACCTATCTGATCACTATGCGGTACACTGCAAGTTGACATTGGATAAGCCCACTGCTCGTAGAGTAGAAAAGACCTATCGAAAACTGCGAAGTGTAGATATAGAGGCTTTACGAAGAGATCTGACAACTTTGCCTGTTTTCACCTCCCCGGCTTCAAATGTAACCGATTTATTAGTACAGTATCAAAATGATCTTGATGGTTTTCTTGAAATCCATGCGCCCGTAAAAAGACGTGTGGTCACCTTAAGGCATTCCACGCCATGGTATAATGATGAAATTGCGTCTGCAAAGCGTGAACGGCGTAAACTGGAGAGGCACTGGCGAAAAACCAAACTAACTGTACACCAACAACTATACAAAGACAAATGCAAACAAGTCAGGTCTTTAATTACATCGGCAAAGATGGAGTTTTACTCTGATTTGATAAAAGAAAACAAAGGCAATCACAAGGTGTTGTTTTCCGCCATTGAGCGAATGTTAAACCTGACACTGGAGAAGTGTTACCCTTCTTGCGAGTATGCAAAAGAATTATGTAACAACTTCGCGGATTTTTTCTCAAGCAAGATTGCTACAATTCGATCGAATCTAGACTCTTTGGCACTGCCTGATATCCCTTTCCGATTTTCCCGTTTTGATAATCCCTCTATCTAATGTGAATTTAACCAGTTCAAGCTGGACTACTGCTGTCGAACAGAGCAAATTAATTACTAAAATGGCTAGGAAGTCGTGCCCTCTAGACCCCATTCCTTCTAACTAACTCAAGTTGTGCTTTTCTGATTTGGTACCAATCATAACAAAGATTGTTAATTGCTCTTTAGAAAGTGGTGAAGTTCCTCTGCCTATGAAAATGGCTATTTTACCTCCTCTTCTTAAAAAACCGTCTCTTGACACCGAGCTCTATTCAAGCTTCAGACCGGTATCGAACCTTATGCTTGTGTCCAAGGCGACAGAAAGTAGCGGCTACACAACTCTGGGAATATTTATGTTCAAATGGATTAAATGAGGAACTTCAGTCTGCTTGTAAAGCTAATCATAGCTGTGAAACAGCTCTGATTCGAGTACAGGATGACATCCTCAAAGCCATCGATAGTCATCGCGGTGATATTGTTCGTGAGCATGGCTTGTCGTTTCACTTTTATGCTGATGACTCGCGGCTTTATACGTCTTTTGATTGCAATGACACCTCTGATCTAGTGGCTGCAAAACAACGTCTTGAGAACTGCGTTGCTGACAACAATTTGTGGATGACTGCCAGCAAGTTAAAGCTTAACAATGATACATCAGAATTTCTCTTTCTGCACTCCCGTTTTCGTCATTCGTTACCCCCTCCCACGATTTCTGTTGGCATGGAAAACATCAGGCCCTCTCAACAGGCTCGCAATCTTGGCGTGATTGTTGACGACACAATGTCACTTTCACGTCATGTTAATACAATAGTTAAGGGTGCCTTCTATCACATACGAAATATTTCTAAAATGGGGAAATACATTAGTAAAAGTACCACAGAAATTATAATTCACAGTTTTGTTAGCTCGAAGTTGGACTTTTGCATTTCTCTTCTTTTTGGTGCCCAAAAACGGGACATAGTTAAGTTGCAGTCCGTTCAGAATGCGGCTGCTCGAATTATCGCCGGTCTCAAAAAACTAGATCACATGACCGAGACACAAAGAGATCTTTACTGCTGCCTTCCTGTTGAGGAGAGAATTATTTTTAAAATAAAGTTAATAACTTTTAAAACATTGAATGGCTCCGGTCCCCGTTATCTTGAAGATATTTTAAACTTTTACCATCAATCAAAGACATTACGGTCATCAATTCAAGGGATCATTTACGCCTTGAAGAACCAAATTTTAACATGAAAACTTATGGCTAGCGAGCGTTTTCCGTTGCTGCCCCCGACTATGGAACAAGCTCCCCTTTGAAATTCGAGCTTGTTCTGATGTTAATCTTTTTAAATGTAAGTTGAAAACGTTTCTTTTTAAAAAGGTATATGACATTTAGTTCATATTTGTTTTCGTTTTCTTTCCTTTTTAAGATGTGTATGCTATAAATTTCCCAATATGTACAGTAGGGTTATATGTAAGCTTGTGATTAATGATATTCTTATGTCCTTTTTACATTGTGAAGCGCTTATAACAGCGATGTATAAGTGCTATATAAATTCCATTATTATTATCATTATTATTAACAAGAAAAAAAACATTCGGCAGCTTTACCAAACCGTGAGCACGGTTTATTTTATCCTGAATTTGAGCACTTTGCGACTGGAGGAGACGACTGAAATTCAGGCTAGGCCTATTTAATCCTAGGTATAAAATTTTTGAGAACGGACGTGTTGCCAGGCTACCATGGCCATCAGCGTCATCATATCATACTAAGAGGGCTAAGCGGCACGACTCAGTTATGCCTTATTGTCCTCAAGTTTAATTTTGTACTCAGATCAAGCACTCAAATTCAACGAAAGTTTTCTGATGATAAAAAAATAGCCCGAGTTTCTATATGCTCAGGAAATGAAGAAATGTAGAGTAAAATTTCAGTTACCAAAGCGTTCACCTAGTTTGATTGTATATAAGCTTGTGGTTAGTTGAGGTTTTGTATTCACCGAATTTTTTAAAAAATTTACGTTGAAGAATCACAAATGTCCAGTGCTGGCCACAAGATCCATACTTTCCTTTTTCATCCTTAGTTCCACACTTCTCAGAGGTGTGGAAGTGTGGAAAAGTCTGACAAAGTAAGGATATTGTCGCACTTTTCCCACAGGCACTAAGCCCTTGTCATTCTTTACTTAGTTCCACACTTCTCAGAGGTGTGGAAGTGTGGAAAAGTGCGACAAAGTAAGGATAATGTCACACTTTTCCCCGGTCATGAACCCTAGGTCGTTCTTTACTTAGTTCTACACTTCTCAGAGGTCTGGAAGTGTGGAAAAGTCTGACAAAGTAAGGATATTGTCGCACTTTTCCCTCAGTCATGAACCCTTTGTCATTCTTTACTTAGTTCCACACTTCTCAGAGGTGTGGAAGTGTGGAAAAGTCTGACAAAGTAAGGATATTGTCGCACTTTCCCCCAGTCATGAACCCTTTGTCATTCTTTACTTAGTTCCACACTTCTCAGAGGTGTGGAAGTGTGGAAAAGTCCGACAAAGTAAGGATAATGTCACACTTTTCCCCTGGTCATACGAAACCACTGTCATTCTTTACTTAGTTCTACACTTCTCAGAGGTGTTGAAGTATGAAATAGTCTGACAGAGTCAGGATATTGTCGCACTTTCCCCCCAGTCACGAATCCCTTGACATTCTTTCCTTAGTTACACTCCCATGTATGAAAAGAGAATAAAGCGCAGTGGGAGTATTTGTTGGTTTTATTCCTGCAACTCGTTTTACATCTTTTTAAATGCTATTTTAACTTTAGACAACAATTCTATGACTAGAAGATATTAGCCTTGTTTCACTGCCATCTGTTTGAATACCCGACCATAAAACAAGCCTACCTTTTCTCTGTCACGAAGTCCCCGTCAGTCCTTTATCTTCGTTTATTTATTTATTTATTTTTCAACGGAAACCTCAACAACGTCATCTCATCTATGGATTTTTATGTTTGAAATTTTTCATCTTAATGTGCCATATGTCAGACGTCTTATTCTGGGTTTTTCTCCTTCCTATAGATCTATTCGGCTGACTCATGCTCACTGTCGTACCCTTTGGGTATAAAACGTTTTGTTTTAGGAATTTCATATCATTTAAATGTGAATGCCACATCATAACGCAAATACAATACACAAAGAATCTTAATCCCGGGTACAACAGTCAGGTCTCTTAAGATCGTGACAACGCTAAAAATAGGCAGTAAAGAATGCAGAG
>NC_133207.1:33903639-33968639 GCF_958299795.1 Porites lutea | reverse complement strand
TCCGGGCACGTGTTCAGTGTTCCTGTGTAAAATAGGTCAGTCCGCCATCTTGGTTGTCTTCTGTTATGGTAGCTGGTAAATAAATCAGTTTGTAGCGGACTCTGGTATGTTCCTAACTTGTTTCAGGTTGGAGATCGGATTTCTTAACTTTAAGTTTCTTTCAACAACTGGCATTGAAACAATGGTTATATCTGCTATTCAAAATAAAAACAGTTCTTAAGGAAAAATGTAAAAAACCATACAGAAATAAAACCAAGTGCTCATAAAGCGCACTGAGCTTCTCGTGACTCAGGGAAGTGCAACAGTAAACTCACCTTGTCAGACTATTCAACCCTTCCACACCTCCGAGAAGTGTGGAACTAAGTAAAGAATGACAAAGGGTTCTTAACAGGGGGAAAAGTGCGACAATATCCTTACTTTGTCAGACTATTCCACAGTTCCACACCTCTGAGAAGTGTGGAACAAGGTAAAGAATGACAAAGGGATCATGACTGGGGAAAAGTGTGACATTATCCTTGTCAGACTTTTCCACACTTCCACACCTCTGGGAAGTGTAGAACTAAGTAAAGAATGACAAAGGGTTCATGACTGGGGGAAAAGTGCCACAATATCCTTACTTTGTGGGACTTTTCCACACTTCCACACCTCTGAGAAGTGTAGAACTAAGTAAAGAATGACAAAGGGTTCATGACTGGGGGAAAGTGAGACAATATCGTTACTTTGTCGGACTTTTCCACACTTCCACACCTCAGGGTAGTGTGGAACAAGGTAAAGAATGACAAGAGGTTCTTAACAGGGGGAAAAGTGCGGCAGTATCCTTACTTTGTCAGACTTTTCCACACTTCCACACCTCTGAGAAGTGTAGAACTAAGTAAAGAATGACAGTGGTTTCGTACGACCAGGGGAAAAGTGTGACATTATCCTGACTTTGTCAGACTTTTCCACAGTTCCACACCTCTGACAAGTGAAGAACTAAGTAAAGAATGACAAGGGGTTCTTAATAGGGGGAAAAGTGCGACAATATCCTTACTTTGTCAGACTTTTCCACACTTCCAGACCTCTGAGAAGTGTGGAACTAAGTAAAGAATGACAAAGGGTTCATGACTGGGGAAAAGTGTGACATTATCCTTACTTCGTCAGACTTTTCCACAGTTCCACACCTCTGAGAAGTGTGGAACAAGGTAAAGAATGACAAAGGGATCATGACTGGGGAAAAGTGTGACATTATCCTTGTCAGACTTTTCCACACTTCCACACCTCTGGGAAGTGTAGAACTAAGTAAAGAATGACAAAGGGTTCATGACTGGGGAAAAGTGTGACATTATCCTTACCTTGTCAGACTTTTTCACACTTCCACACCTCTGGGAAGTGTAGAACTAAGTAAAGAATGACAAAGGGTTCATGACTGTGGGAAAAGTGCGACAATATCCTTACTTTGTCGGACTTTTCCACACTTCCACACCTCTGAGAGGTGTAGAACTAAGTAAAGAATGACAAAGGGTTCATGACTGGGGGAAAAGTGCGACAATATCCTTACTTTGTGGGACTTTTCCACACTTCCACACCTCTGAGAAGTGTAGAACTAAGTAAAGAATGACAAAGGGTTCATGACTGGGGGAAAGTGAGACAATATCCTTACTTTGTCGGACTTTTCCACACTTCCACACCTCTGGGAAGTGTGGAACTAAGTAAGAAGTGAAGAAACTCTGGATTTCATGGCCAGGGCTGGACATGGCTCTTTAACTGGGCTGCCAAGGGGTGAGTTTTCTGAGGGCAGGGAGCGGCTGTACACACTCAGCCTACCATAAAACCTTGTCGCCGACAATTGCGTGACATAGAATTTCATGGGAGAGTGAAACATATACTCATTTGAACATTGTATTCTTTTGAAAGACTTTTGTAATTATGTAATATTATCACTTAGCTGTGAACTCAATTTTTTAGACTTGACTGAAACCGGAAACCGCGCATGAAAAGCCTCTGGGACCCAGGGTAGTGAGCTGCGACCTGTGAACTTTCAATGTTTGTCACAACTCGTTAGAGAGGGGCAACCAACGTCAATTTTCGGAAAATATCTATTTGGAAGACGATTTGAGATCTAGGATTTCGGAACATTTGTTGTAAAATTTCTTGCTGGGCTACCTCTCCTAGGATTTTCCGAACATCTAAAAAATGGTATAATTGCCCATTTTTTAACGCATGTTTACCCTTAAAAGGTCACCTAGAATTTTCGGGAGCCTTCTTTCTGGCTGAAATTTTCGAAAAGGTAAGTTTTGATCCCTATAATTTTCGGATCAATAGACTTTCAGCTAGGAAATCCGAACAGATGAAAAATTTTTAGGAGATAAAAGTATGCCTATATCTACTATTTAAATACTAAAATGCTTCTATTAAGTTTTCCAGACTTTACTCCTGGGTTCGTTTTGGAGACCCACGTGAGACCCAGGTGCGGTCCTCGTCCAGTAACAAGAGGGATGATTGGTTGTCTTGAACTGGTGATATCGAGACGGCAAATGGCAATGCCAAATAGTTACTCTCCCTCCATCCCTCATGAAGCTGATAAACAGTAGCTGGATGATGAGTGTGAGGTGAGGTGGAGAATTAACATGATTGTGAAGATCAGCAGCCGCGCTTCTAGTCATACTTTTAATTATTTAATTTTTAAAAGTACAATAGGTTTACAAGACCAGGCTAAAATAGAAAGCATTGTTGCGGACGAAAACGTTTATCAGTTCAGCCGCGCGAGAAACGGATGTTGTTTACACAGCTGTTTTTTGACTAAGGCCGAATTCGTTTTTCTTCTCCGGGACCTAAAGTTGGGGTTTGAAAAAATATTTCCTGGTTTACCAAGCGCCTAACGCTGGTCGTCACGCGGAGAGCTCCCCTGATTGGCCACAAAATATTTTCTTACCAATCAGAGCCAGATATTTCAGGAGGTGGGGAGGGTGTAGGATTGTTTGCTAATGCAGCGAGGCATTTAACTCTACTGGTGGTTCATGCCTTTCTCTTCATATTTATACATTTCAACATGTCCTTAAGCTGTCCTCAGAATACATTGGCTAACTGTCTTTTAATTCAGTGAAAATTTGTGCTTGAGGAGGCGGTTTTAGGAACTCAGGCAGTGACTCCAACGCTGTTTGCTCAACACTCATGCTGACACCTTCGGGAATGTTCCGTTGGATGTACTCCAGGAACGTATCTGCTGTATCACCAGTTACATTTTTAACCTAAAGAAAAAAAATCTCTTGACATCAGGTGTCACTTACCCAAGATTTTTACACCTTATTTATTTATTTATTTATTCATTTACTAATTTACTATTTTATATACCTTCATGTTGTGAAAAACACAATATTACATCACGTAAAAACCGATACATTGGACAATATTTAGGTGCAAATGGTCGATTTATCGTAATTGTTGTCAGTGATTTTAAAAATGTGATTTTCAAATAAATGCCGCCCTCCAATAATTGCAGAATGGGGAGAAAAATTAATCAACGCCGCAGCGTTTAGTCGAGTAATACGGTATTCCACGCATGCCTTCATTACTGATGATACACTATTAACTTGTACTCTGTGATTTTACCTTCTGCAGAGGTTGCCAAAACATAAGTCACAGTTACCAACAATCCTATTCAGGATGTAACCATCACATACCTGTAACATTCTTGCATGTGTTCTGATCTCATACTGAGCCCTGTGTTTCTTGTAAATATGAGGAGATTTTAAAACTGTGTGCCTTTGAATGGATGTAGGTAGTAGAATCCTACAGAATAATCAGAAAAGAGTACGTTTGCCTGAGAAAACAGCCCGGAACGTCACCACTGGTTTCCCCGCGAAATGACGTCAGAAGAACAAGCAAAGAAATTCCATACTGATGACGTGTCACTACCCAGATCTGGGTAGTCCTTCTGATTGGTTGCAGCATATTTTCCTCACAGCACAACCAATCATTTGCTTAGATTTCTTGAGGGGTTAACAAGGCTTTTTAAAACCAAAGCTACAACTACAATTAAATGTTGTGGAGCGTGAGGTAACAGGCAGCTGGAACATATGTTCTAGAATCGTGAGAGTACAATGATGCCTTGTTTTATTAAGACGGTTTTGAATAACACAAAAAACACTAACAAAGTGGGTGAATGTTTACTTTCAAGTACCTTAGACCGTTAAGATAACATTGAAATTCAAATGAGACCTTTCAGTTAAAATTAAAAGCCAAAGATCCAAGCGGCATTGGGGCTAGTACACACGTAAAAGACACGCCTTCATGCCCCACAAATATTTTGAGGTTTCTCAAGTCTGATGATGCACATGCAGCAGCGGTACTACGTTTGTCTAGAACATTTATTTTGTACAATGTACCTTCCAGAGATATCAAGCTTGAAATGTGAAGCAGCTTTCATGATAAACTCAGTGTAGGACTTTAACACAGCCTCATCGCTTCCTTTGACTTTAACATTAATCAGTGAATACAGAACTCTGTTCTAATAAAAACATAATAACATTTTGTAAAGATAACTGTTATTTTATTCTAAATCTGAAGATTGTCTGTTATTTCTCTCTTGCGCATTTGTCAAGATTGAGGTTAGTTTTATTTTAAATGAAACGGTCTAGGGGAAGGAAGGGAACATAGTGCATGCATATACATGCATTCCAGTAGAACTACAATGTGTGTATCACTGATCTGGTGAAATCTGAGAAAAAGACTTACATTTTCAGCGGCTAATGTAGAAAAGTCTTTCACCAGCAAGAGCCTTGGAACTGCCAAAATAAACAAATTTGAGTTGACATCAGGGATCAAGAGATTTTTCTTTTAACAAAATACTAAACAGCTCTTACCATGGCTTTCCAAGGAGCTGAACTTTCCCTTATGCCTATTTAGTGAAAAAAAAGAAAACATTTACAGTGCATCAAACACCCTAAAGTCTACATGATGAGGGAGAAGCCACTTTTTCTATTCAGTTGTTCATAAGCCATTATTTGAATGTGTCTATGGCTGGTCATCCCTGTATCCAGCCATTTTGAACAAACAAGCGGCAGCAGACAAAATAGGCCCATCTTTTCCACTAAGGTAGTCAATCAGAACACAGGATTCACTTTATCTTGCCCATTTGCAGAGCAAGCTTTATATAAAAATAGTCCTCTGAGAGGAAATTCAACTGGCCACGTGCTTGATAAACAAAATCGTTCTTCAAGGCAGTGACTTTGTGTTGCGACCTCTAATTGACACATGCACTTTTTGTCACTGTTTGTTACGTGCTATAAGTGCTTTATAATGCCCCGTAAGGTTGTTTTGGCAGCCACAAGCAAAGTAAAAACTTTTACAGACGTGGTTTTTGGACTATTGCAATTTCTTGCCAAGATTAAGCAGGGAAATGTCGTAATGAAATTACCATCAAATGAAATTTAAAAAACGCCAGTTGTTTTGGAATTATGCAAATTTGTGATATTTCAATTAAATGTTTACATAATAGAAGGGATAGATTATTTGCACTTTCCCAGTACATTGTGATTTTCAATGTTTAATACCACCAACAATAAAAAAATGTTCATTTATACGAGTAAAACTCAATCACCACATAAGGCAATTATGAGTGGATAGAAATAGCAAAGACATTAACTTGGCTAAACTAACTTGAGAATTATCATAAGTCAAAACAGAGTATGTTTTGTGTAATATGATCTTTGAAAGACCATTCCTCATGAACGCACACCTTACATTTTTGAAATAAAGGAGCATAATATCCTATGTAACCTTCTTAAAAAGCCCTAGGAACAATCAGTGTCAATTTCTTCCTTGTCATGACAACGCTTTATAAAACAGAGTAAAAAAAATGGGAGATCCCAGGGGTTACTGTACGTATGAGAACAGTGGAAACAACCTTACATTCACTCATTCATTATTCATTCATCCATTCTAATGCAGACGATAGCAAGGTAAGCTTAACTTCATGTTGGGAATGCCTACAGTAGCAATAATAGTTTAGTTTCCCCAACAAGGTTACAAGTCACAGAGTTTAATGCAACAGGTTTAATTCACTCCCACATCACAATCACACAAGATTCAAAGCCCTCATTCACCATCGATTTCGCTCACATGTAGAAGTAGCCTTTCCACCAAAATCTCAACTATATAACTCTTGGGCTCAGTCTCTGACACTTCATATGCAACCACTAAAATATAATGTTAAAATATAATGTTAAAATATTAAGGGGACTCACTGGGCCGAATGTCCGATGTTAAGATGGATATGGATCCCTTCTTGTTCTAGCTTATTGATGCATGTGGTGTCATCTGACAGATCCAATGTTACCACATTAATTAACAAACCTTCCCATGATGCCACATGCTCTCTGTTTTTGACTCTATTGTGGCATATACGGACAATGCTTCTTTTATGACAGGGTTGTTAAATAAGCTTGCAAACAGGCTCTAAATTAATTTTGGGGAGTTTATGTGAGGCCCAAAGTGCAGTCGGATCACAGCACAGTTTGCAAGGATACATTTCCGTAATCTTTTTACCACGCACTTTCTTAATGCCCATAAATATTCTTTTTAATACCAGGGTAATGTCAAATTTTCAAGGCACACAATCAAATAAAAATGATAATGATGTTTGTCATACCTGCATTTTCGAATTGCTAGTCCAACAGAAAATATTCCACAACGTAACTGCAATGTCTATCATGGGGCAAAAATCAGATTCACATTGATCAGCAAAAGTATGTTATGTAGCTTAATGTTGCATTAGAGGCAAGGAAAACTTAGAAGGGAATGCCTTATTCGACAGAAGTGAAAACTGTTTTAAGTGGAGACCATATTAACCATTTCATAACTGATGCATTATTTTACTTCAAATTTTAGAAAAATGTTAACTCAATGACAGCCAACCAGCCAAAACCGGCCTTGATTTTTGCACATGAACACGAATTCCTACCCTCCTCCCCAAAATAGTTTTTTTGTCCCCTATTCTTTCAAAAGGATTTAGGAATGATTGACCAATCAGAATCTGTCCTCTTTGCATATATTTGGTGGTTTTTTAGGGGGTAGAAGAAGAAAATGTTTTCACATCTTAGTGAAATATATCCAGTTACAACAAGATGGCTGCCACGTGATCTCCATGCGGTGGTCTTCAAGACCAAAGTTCCACATTTCAAGGTTAAAAATACAGTGTTAAAAGGCACTAGTGGAAAGAGAAAGTTGAAAAGAATGTTCATTTTACAAAATGTACCCCACCCCCAGCCAAATCGGCTGTGCTCAGCCAATTTTACCTGTGTGACCGGATCCATGATCCAAATGGTGTTACGTGAGTTGCTTTAAAGGATTAACTTTTGGGATTTTGGATAAAAAATTTCAAGAAACAACTTCCCTGTCTACTGTTTTTTGTTTGTTCATTCATAAAATTACCTCAAAACACGATCATGAGACTACAGTATCCAAGTTCATTTCAATGCTTCTCACATAACACGCATCACTTTTGTGAAGATGTGGGCGAATTAAATCAATCGTTTAAAATAGGGAGCATATAAAGCAACTACAATAGCAAAGGCTACGAAAACGTCACTTAAAAAGTGAATTTGCACTGTCCCAAACTTTATCGCATTTATTCCATCTTGTTCAATTTTTCAAATGTTGGCAAACTTTAATGGAGTTGAATTCTAAAGAACTGTGTCAAAGTACTGGAAAAGAAAAAGAAAGTCGTTGTCTTATCTTAATGTTCACATCCTCCAAAAAACGTGAAAATTAGCATTTTTCACGTTGTAGTCGTGCAGCAACAGCAAGGAAAAGTACAAAAAAGTGTGATGTATTGCTAATCCAAAGCTATTGCCTTTTTGTCGTTGTCGTTGTCGTCGCCGTCGATGTTGCTTAAGCTCGCTGGATTCGACAAGTTTTCCTCACTGTACATGCAAAACTAAGAAAATTGAGAGCAAATTATGAAAGACCAAATATTACCTCATTACTGAGTGGAAAGAAAGTGCTAGCAAATGATGAACGCTGTACTCCTCGTAGTACTTGCAAACAGTGGAGGCATCGGAGTGCCGCCATCTTGGTTCATGTATGCTTGGTAGCCGCGTAATCTTTTTCCCGACCTTATAAGAACAACTCTGATTGGCTCCTTACGCCTGTTTCAAAACGTTGACCAATCGAGAAATCTGAAAGAAAAAAAATAAGAGCTCATTCTCCTTAGGAGATCCCCGTTTTCAAAATGGCGACTTCTAATGGCGAGTTGCTTTTCTGAAGTCGGCAACCCTTACAAGGTGCTTGGCGTTGCAGCAAACTGCACACACGAGGAAGTCAAAAGAGCTTACCAAAAACTTGTGCTCAAGGTTCGATAACTAACCTTATTTTCTACAACTGGTTACAAAGGTTGAGACACCTTTCAGAGTTGTCCTTTTTTAAAAGTTAAGCTTAAAACTTTTGTTATTTACCAGTTTATATGCAAGAACCTCTTTAGGCGAATTTGCGTAAATGCAGGTTCTTACCCGCAGGTTTTTGTTATATTTATTTCAAAAGGCTAGTAGCACATGTATGCGCTTGGAATTCTTTATGAAGTCCGGTGCCACAGCATTACCAAGTTAAGATGATGCCATATTGTATTGACTATCCTAGACCTGTGATGGATTAGGAGACATCTGTCTTGGCGATTGTTTATCCTGCTTTCTTGGTTCTCTCCAAGCAATTGTGGAATCTTACTTGAAAAACTGCTCCCACAGTCCAGCAGTTGTGTTCTATTATTACTCTAAGAGAGTAAAACGAGTGTTCCTGCAGTCTTCCACTACTGCAGTTGCCGAAAAGTGAATATTAAGTGGGTATTCAACTGGTGCGACCGCAGCCCTGCACTCCCACAGTTGATGTCAAGTAACTAGTGTGCTTATGGAACAAAGTATACTGGTGCTCCCAAAGTCCCACAGTCAATGTCAGAATTAGCCTGCAGTGCAGGCGTATTTTGGGTGAGCGAAACCTCGTTCGCACTCGTAATTGTTGTAGCCGCCATCTTTGATTTTATGACAGTGGAAGATTGGGAAGAGTAGAAATAGTAACCCTTACGGTAGGTGCGAAGGTGAAAGAAGGAAAGGGGGGAGGGGAGGGGAGAAAAAATACGGCGTTTTCTCTTCCCTCTCCCCGCCCCCTCCCACTCCCTTTGACTTGCCTCATCTCCCCCTCTCTTTGTGAAGTATCAACATGGCACTTTCGCGAGCAAATTGCGTGCTCAAAGGAAACGCCTGCACTGCAGGCTATGTCAGAATTAATTAAGCAAATTGGCTGACTGCTGGAGCATTTTTTTAAAGTGACATGTAGATATTTAGTGGGCTGGGTAGTATGCAATCTAGCCAATCTCTCTATAAATGTCAAGAATCAGCATTCAGACCCCCCCCCCCCCCCCCCCCCATCTCTCATTGACCATCCCTGTTGGTTGGTTTTATAACCTGTGGCCACTGAGGCAAGGCAATGGAATTTTATTTTTTTAGTTTCACCCTGATAAGCTTGATGAGTCATTAACAGAGGAAGATCGTGACAAGGCTAAGGAAACGTTCTTGGCCATTGACAAGGCATGGAAACTTTTAAGTGACAATGAAACAAGAGAAAATTGTGACAGACAGTTGAAAGGTACATGTGAATAGTATTAAAAATGATATAATTGACACTACACTGTACGATGTGAAGTATATATGAAATAATTCATTTTTGAACTGCGGTTGTAGATGAAAGTGAAGAATGATCATCGCAGTAAATTTTCCAATTGAAGCAATTGGAAAGAAGAAGCCTGAAAAAAATCAGGGCTTCAACGGGATTAAAGCCCGTGACCTCTGCGTTACCGGTGCGTTGCTCTACCAACTGAGCTATGAAGCCACACATTGGGAGCGAGGTCAATTTATTGAGGCTTCTTTCCAATTGCTTAAATTGGAAAATTTACTGCGATGATCATTCTTCACTTTCAACTACACTGTACGTGCATGGTTGATTTCTATTTTGACATCTGTATACAGGCATGGCTTATGCAACCTCATAATATCCACTTTTTTGTATTTGTGTGATAAAGGCTTCACATGATATCGTTACTTGTAATAATTGCTGTAAGTGTTTTTATGTTGTTTTCATTCCCTTTGATTATCGCATATAGAGCAGAGTTTATCACAAGATTGGCCGGTCAGTGCAGAGGTTGATCTTGATGACATGGAATTTCATGAAGGTAAAGTGACCAATATACAGTACACAGTGGGGTAATTAAGATAAATAAGGCTATCAGAGGGTAGGTCTCTCATTGTACACTATACCTGGCAACTAGCAATCCAGCATTGTCTTTTTTTTTTTATCCCCCCCCCCCCACTCCTCCAGGTGGCAAACTGAGGAAAGTGGTGAGGTACATCAATGACACTGGTAGATGAACGTTATTTTGCAATTATTTGACTTAGAGACCCTGTCATGTGATTTTTAGCAATGCAAAGATTCTTTCAGTGATTCCTCTGATATGATGAAAAGTATAGCTTAAGCATTCTTGGTTTATTTTTAGGTGGAGAAAATGCAGAAATCTCGTTTTAAGGTGTAAAAGTTGAAAATAATTAATTTCTTCAAGGCATCAAAACCACTGATATATCCTGCACTTAATCTTTTTCAATATTCACTTTTCAGATTTACAGAGTTACTCAAGCCAATGTTGTTGCAGTGGAGAGTACTTGATTACTGAAAGTGATCTGGAAAATGGACATAACATTGTATGTTGTTCAGATTGTACCTTGAGTATCAGAGTTCTATACAGTGTACTACAAGATGATGTAAATGATGAGGACCAGAAAAGCAGTGCTTTGGAAAATAGCTGATATTACTTGGTGGATTGTAAAGGGACATCATATATCACTATTTTTAAAATGCTGTCATCCCACAGCAGTGTAACACTTGAGAGAACTGGAACACAGTGTTTATGGTATAAGCATAAGTTGTAATTTATTTATAGAGATGGGTGGATAAAAAACAAAACAAAACAATTTCATAGTTTTAAGAGGTTCATCACGTTGTGGTTCACTTTATCATTGATCCAATTTTATTGTTCTCTGTTAAAAAGACAACACACATTACCATGCACAATAATAAACTTCAACACCTATGGGTGCATGTACAGTCAATAACAGCTACATGTAACTATAAATTATCCCATAGTTGGCTAATCATTTTCCTGTAATGGAGACCTTTTATTTTCTTTTTATCTAGTTCTTTTAGACACAAAGTCATTCTTAAAGATGTAAGAGTCCTTCTGTATAGTGCCTTAATTTTGTGAAAAGTAAACAAGCACAGTCTTACATGTGTAATTCAAAAACTCTCGTTTAAAATACTTTAAGTTGTAATTATTGTCATATCTCTTTACTGCCTTGTTTTGCTACTCTGATGTCTAATGGGAGCTGTTTACTTTGGACCTAACATATCTTCCGGTCTCACCCACTGGTTAAACTGCTCTTCAGTCAACAGCCCGAGGCTAATGGCAGCTTCCTTTAATGTTGTGCCTTCTTTGTGAGCCTTCTTTGCAATTTTTGCAGCATTATCATAACCAATATGAGGGTTCAAAGCTGTCACCAACATGAGTGACTCATCACGCAGCTTATTGATTTTCTCCACATTGGCTTGGATTCCTACAACACAGTTATCTGTAAATGCCACACATGCATCTCCAATTAGTCTTGTAGATTGAAGGACATTTCTGATAATCATTGGCTTGAAAACATTCAGTTCAAAATGGCCATTACTCCCACCAACAGAGACTGCTGTTTGATTGCCAATTACTTGAGCTGCTACCATGGTGATGGCCTCGCACTGTGTGGGATTCACTTTACCTGAAGGAACAAAATACAAGTAAACGACAGCTCAAGGATCAGAACTGCAATGCACACCTGGGGTAAACTGAAATTAAAAATTAGCCAGTTTGAACTTTTATTTTTTCTAGCATCATGGCCAGTGGTAAATAAACATGAATTTCAAGCACTACCTGGCATTATGCTGCTGCCTGGTTCATTCTCAGGGAGAGATAGTTCCCCGAGTCCACAGCGTGGGCCTGACCCCAGAAACCTGATATCATTTGCAATCTTCATCAAGCTACAAGCAATCACATTCAGTGCACCATGAAGCTCAACCATAGCATCATGTGCAGCAAGGGCTTCAAACTTGTTTGGAGCACTAAGTGTAAAGGAGAAAGTCAGTCACATTAAGACAGGTTAAAAATTCCACTATTTACTCTTGGCATTGTTTAAAGCGCTAATGCTAGTAGGACCTAGAGAATGCCTGAAACAAATAATTTAAATACATCATGATGGGGTTAAGAATCCCAACTGGCCTAGTGAGGCAAACCAGTTGGCTATTTACGAGCATGGCCGAGGATTTGTAGGACTACCGAGAACAAAGCCAGCTAGAGGTCAGGGCAGGAATTTAACTCAAGGCCTCCTAATTGCAAGTCCAGCACCCTAACCGCTCGGCCACGCAACCTCGCAGTTTGAATTATAACAATTCTGTAGAGTGGAGTGTACAACAAATTAGTAGCTGAGACAATTCAGCATAGAACGGTTTCTACATGTATGATTTAGACACCCTCATTAGTAAACAGGGATGGTTGGGACTACTAGACTTAACAAATATTTTAAGTTATTATTGCAATCGCCTGTGCTGTCACCGTTATTGTCAAAGTGGCAAATAAAACAAATGAATACACAGTTTGAAACAGCTATCATTGTATACAGGTTCCAAGAACTGTGACTACAGCAGTCACTGACAGTGTATACCTGGTGAATGGGAGGTTTGTGTATGCAGCAATCTTGGCTGCCATCTTCTCTGCAAAGCCTATCCTTGTATTGAGACCTGTTCCCACAGCTGTGCCGCCAATAGCCAGCTCATACACTCGCTTTAGAGTGCCCTCTACTCTTGAGATCCCATACTGTATCTGTTGTACATAACCACTGAACTCTTGGCCTAGTGTGATGGGTGTTGCATCCTGAAGTCAATTTAAACATAATTATTTAAATCAGATTTAAATAAGAAAAATTGGTGAAGCTATTTCCTCCACTAAACTATGATAGTCAACTATTTTTTATTCGATGACATCCCTCAGGTTGATACTACATGTATAAATGTAAGTGCATTCTGGACCAGGTAGTGAGAAAGCACAAACAAATACACCAGACAATGTTTCTTCAATTTTGTCTTTGAAATAACTAGTTCTTTATGTCAACATGAGCTTCAGTTGGGTTACATCTTTGGTTTTTAAGCCAGGTGGCAAGAAGTTTGCCTAACCTCAAATGCTTGGGGAGAATATTGTGTTCTGACCCTTACTCACAAAATCTTTGACCCTTAATAATGAGCACTGCAATCACACACCTGTGTGTGAGTTCTGCCAATCTTAACGAGGTCTTTAAATTCAGTACTCTTGGCCTCAAGTGCACCATGCAACTTCTTCAAACCTGGCAAAAGACGTTCCTGGACTTCCAATGCTGCAGCAATGTGCATTGCTGTTGGAAATGTGTCATTAGAGCTCTACAGTAGAAACACAGTAATAACAAGACTGAGACATGAAAAAAATGACACTACAAAATCAATATCTAACCTGAGAAAACAGTCAATACTATGGTTTCCCTGCAAAATGACCTCTGAGGAACAAGTGCAGAAATTCCATACTGATGATGTGACTACTCAGATCTGGAAAGAGCTTTTGATTGGTTAAAGCAAGTTTTCTTCGTGGGACAACCAATCAGAAGCACTACGCTTATCTGGGTGGTGATGCATCATCAGTATGGAATTTTTGCACTTGTTCCTCAGACATCATTTTGTGAGGAAACCAGTGGCGGAGTCACGAAATGTTGGCTGTTTTCTCAGGCATGCGTACCTTAATCATAAGGGTGATTCTTGAAATATTACTTTGAAGGAGCCTAAAATGTATTCTCTTGTGATTTCGAACACTGGCTTTGTGAGAGGACTTATGTTGTTAATAGTCTTTAATAACAGATTAAGTGTATTCTGTACCAACCTGACTTTTGTTGACATGATCATTGGGGTGAACTGGTTTTTTGGATCCCATTTCTCCTCCCATCAGTTCAATGGCCCGGTTACTGATCACTTCATTAACGTTCATGTTAGATTGGGTACCAGAACCTGTTTGCCACACCACCAGTGGAAAGTTATCTTTTAACTTCCCAGATATTACCTGAAAATAATATCACAGAATTGAGAAAACACGATCAGCCACACATGTACATACAGGGTTCATACCCATTTTTGAACAAGGACTTTTCAAGGACACATTTCCAATTTCCCATTTTTCAAGGACTCCATTCAGTTCATAAAAGGAGCCTTGAGTCTCTGTCTTTTTTAGTTCTTCATCAATTTTTCTGTGTTTGCTGGGTTGGATAAAGTTAATTAGCACTGAAATTCAAGAACTTTCCAGCACCTACTGCAATTTTCAAGGACTTTCAAGATGCCTGCAACCCATGTACATAGTTAACTATACTTAACTTTCCTTTCCTTTTCTTTTTTGGCTAAGTCATTGGAACTTCAACACTTTGCTTTTACGAGTCTTTCAAGAATGGGCTTACAGGCAAGTTAACTGACGTAAATGGCTAAGCTGCCCACTCTGAAACAGATTTGCCCATATCTTATAACTTTTGCACACTGATGGACAAAGCAGCATACTGCTCAAATTAATTAATCTGAGTTTAGTCTCTTTAAGTCTACACATCTCACTTCATCTGCTGCCTTCATGATGTTATTGGCAATATTTTCATCCAACCCAAACTCCTTATTGACTTCAGCTGCTGCTTTCTTTAGGATACCAAATGCACGGATCACTGGAGCCTGTTTAATAAAAAAGAATACTTTCTAAATGCTTGTTACTCACAGTGCTTCTCTAGACACATGACTGAAAACACATTTCTTTCCTATGGGTGCCTAGAATAAGGTCAATACCAGTAAAAAAATGCTGTAACTGCTTCGCTACTTACATTGTTAAGACCAGCAAAATTCTCATGTTACTGACCAAACAAAAGTGGGCAACATAAAAATTAATGGTTATAGATGTTAATTGCAATCACATTGCTGAACTCCATTAGGATATGAAACTGAGCATACATGTGTGACCAGGAATCTGCCAGGTAGAGTAGATTTTCAAAAGCACTGAGTCATAATAAATTATAAATAAATAAATAAAGCATTGTTATTCACTTGTTTGTTACTGTCTTAAAAGCCTCTCTGTGAAGTTTAAGGAAATACTATTATTCAATATTAACCAAGCTTGTTTGATCAGGATAGCTGGACATTAGCTAAGTTCCTTTTAGGGTTTCTGTGGCAGGGCGCAAAGAAAGTCAGCTTTACAGCCTGCCATTTGGGCAAGCTGTAGGTACCTGTAGCATGTACTAGCCCACAAGTCATTTCAACTAGCCCCAAAACCTTTTTTGATTAACAGGACTGATTACAATCCTTCTGTAATTTGAATTTCCCCCAAAAACAGCACTTGCCCGTCGAGCAAGTTAAGAACAAAATCCACTAGCCCCGAATTATCAAACACGACTTAATTCAGTCACCCTGAGAGCAAACAATCATGGGTCAATAATGGGTTTAACTTAAATTATAGCCCAAAAAAATATTTTCATGCAGCACAAAGCGGGTGACTCCAAGTGGGCAAGATAGCGCAATCTTGACAGCTTTGATAGGCATAGTCAATGAGAACACATGGTTCACTTCATCTTTTCCACTTACAAAGCCAGCCATATAATATAAAGATAATGCAAATGTGAATGTTTAAAAAGTTAACTCACTGGCATGTGTTCACTCTCATCACCAATTGGGAAATTCAGTTTGGATCGTGCAGTTTGAGCTCCATAGTATTTGTCCACAGGTACTTCTATTTCTCCAAAGCTATCGGTCTCTATACGGGTGGCCTGTTGGTAAGGTTATTAAACAAAAACAGTACTAAGATGCTGTGGACTTAACTAAAAATTCTCAAAAATTAATTGATCTTGCAAATCAACTATTCTTGCTTCTGACAAATCACGATATTTTGCTCAGCATAGTCCAACAATTGTTAAATATTCAGGGATCAATCTGATAGCTTTTCTATACATGAAGGGGTTCTACCAGGGAGTGTTTGTTTCTAAGCTAAAAAGCTTTTAGAAACCTCTCTTAATTGGCCTTTGAATATGAAAATACTCCGACCCGCTATTGGTTTTAGTGGTACAGTAGGGACATTACATAGGTCACTTACCAATAAATTATTATAGAAATTGTATTTTTTTTACCACAGATGAAACTTACACAGTTGTAAAAAGAACGCCTGATAGAATGTAAGCTTGCTCAGTATATGAACTATGACCTCTACCATACCCGCACAGCATGAATTTTTTCAGGCTTTCCTGTTCTCTACTTTTTAAACAACTGGGCTTAGTTGTTTGAAGACTGATTAATGCTATCCCAGGGTTAAATTTCAATCGGGGATTCTTTTTCTTTTGTTTAAAAGCATTTTCTCGGATACTCTTTCCTATTCTTTTTAGCATCCAATCACCAAATTGCAGACCAAAAGAATTAAATTGAATTTGCTTTTTATAGCCAAATTCGTTGTATCGCTGCACATTTTGCAAACTTCCAAGGAATTTTGGGTTTTTCTGTTCCATCAATCATCTTAGTGGACCTCTTAGGAAACACATCTTTACTTGTGATTGGTGCATTTCGATCCACTTTGTTTGTTTCTGTGTTTTGAGGTTCTTTGCTTTCGGGCAATAATCGACTAGTTTTCTTCAAAGATTTTTTTGATCATTCTTATTCTTGTCTCTTGCCCGCAACAAAAAGTCCACTCATCATTGCGATTTCCTTCGCTGTTCTTGAGCAGTCTAGAGTCATTCTCCGTTTTGTTTTTGCAGACCAAGCTAGGCGAGTGCTTTGCATTGTGATTAGCATTAACTCCGCCCCCACTCAAATGATTAACAGAACAGAAAAACCCATTTGAAGTTTGCAAACGGTGCAGCGCGACACAACGAATTTGGCTATAAGATTTTATATCTGAATTCAAATTTTTCACTAACCCTAGATTATCTTAACACTGCTTTGAACAACCCGGCCTGGTGGTGACCCATCTCTTTAATGATGTGAGGTCAACTTGATACAGATTTCACTTTAGAGTTTATGAGATTTTTGTTGATAGTATACTGTTTAGTGTCAGGGACCAATACTGTGAACCTTTAACAAATTTTGGATCAGGATTTGAAGAACAGGGCAGCAAACCCCCCAGTAGTGAGTGTACCACATTTGATCTGGGGGAGAGAAGGGGGTGGGGTCTTAAGCAGAGTGACAACATAGAATCATTTGGTGGGTCTTATCCAAATATTTAAACGAAACAATAGCATCACAGTACTCTAAACTTTTAATAAAATTAGCTTATATAAAAAAGAAAAAGTATAAGCTTAAGCTTGAACTAATTTTAATATTCAAAAAATGAACAGTGCATGTTGACAACAACCACGTAAGCTTATAAAAAATTATATTAATCTTAGTTACGTGGAGGTCTCTCCCTCTATTATAACCTGCTTAATAGAAAAATAACTGAAACCTTTATATTTAGTGATAGAGATCTTGAGGCGCCAAAATTTTAACCCTTAAATTGTTCTGCTATAAAGGCTGAATTTCGTATAACTTCGTGGAAGATCAAAAGTTATTAAGTTTGGCGCGTTCTCGTTTTTAAAATCAAATAGTACCTACCATTGCTCTTGAGAATAGTACAGAGTTACTATAAAGTTTCTGCCGTAGAAGAAAAACTCGAGGTGCTCTGCTAAATGTTCTTAACACGGGAACTAGCCTATAAGCCATGCTCCAAATAGCATGCAACCGCAGTTCTTTCTTTTTTGTGTGGATAATTCAAAATGGCGCTGCTAGTGATCAGCGGAAGGTCTCGCGGGAGCAGAAGTTAGGGCACGAGCAGACGTGCCAACTGGCATGTCAAGCTTCATGCAATGTCCACCCGAATCCAGGATTGGCAAAAAACTGTCCAGATTTGTGTGAACCGGGGCCTTAAACCATGTCATTTTGTTGTTGTTTGTTTTAGTGGTTTTAAGTCGTGCTCCAAATAGCATGCAACCGCAGTGCTTTTTTTGTGTGGATAATTCAAAATGGCGCTGCTGGTGATTAGCGGAAGGGCGGAAGGTCTCGCGGGAGCAGAAGTTAGGGCTCGAGCAGACGTGCCAACTGGCATGTCACACTTCATGCTATGTCCACACGGATCTGGATATTTTTTTTTCCAATCCCGGATTTGTATGAACCGGGGCCTTGAACCATGTCATTTTGTTGGTGTTTGTTTTAGTGGTTGTTTTAACAGTGAGACGTTTTCACTGCCGTCGTCTTCGTAGCCGCTATTGAACCAGAGCTTCCTACAGCTGCAAAGAATTCATGTAGGTCAGTATATCCGGATATCATGACTCCAACAAGGGGACAAAGAAAACTACTTAATATTAGACCTCAGGGGCAACTGTAACTGAGATACGTCCACGCAAAACTCGGGTGGGGGACTGAGCCTATGGATGCGCGCGCTTTCGTGGTCATGTTTGCGCGTGGTGGCAAACTTGGCGTACGTCACCTGTGATGTTTGTGACATCACTTTTTTCAAAACTAACGCGCAATCTTGTGCTTTATGTGGCCGTCTCTACATCTCTTCTCAAAAATCACCGTATTGAAGATCCTTTGCAATGGGCAAAGACAAAATGCAGATTCTTTCAGTTTGCGAGTGAATGCAGGTGAGATCTATTGCTGCTTGCGGCTTCAAAAAGTGCTAAAATCTTTTAAATTTTGTATTCCACTTATCCGTGGTTATGCGCGTGTGTCAACACTGTAACGGCATTATTAAAAGTCCCTTTCAACTTGCAAAATTCTCTCCAGCACATTCAGCGTAATGAAACCAAGAAAAGAAAGGCAAGCATCTAATATCTATAGATGCTGTTTTATCATGATCAGAAACTTATCGGTTAAGGGAGAGTAGCTCAAAACATTTATGACAACTGTATGATGACCTTTTATAAAATAACTAAGATAGTACGCGCGCTCTGATTGGCCGAGAGGACTGTTTGCATGAGAGTATGTAAACATGGTTGTGGCGTCAAAATGTTTTCGTTTTCGCGCGCTAATCACGCAAGCACGAATTTGAAAAAGATTTCGACTTCAAAACTCGACAAGTTTACTTTATTTATCCATTCCTTCGTCGGCTGAAACTTGGAAAATCGTGACAAAGAAGGTATGTCGATTTTTTTTCGCTCAAAACGACATTTTAAGTGAGAAAAGTCCGTATTTTGGAAAACATCTTTTTGCAAAACAAGAACTGATTGCGCATGCAAAACTTCGTGGACAAGACTTTGCGACTGGTAAGAATTTCTCTTTTAATCAGTGCCATACAAAGAGTTTTGCGTTTTCTCTCGAGAAAGTTATTTTATAAAAGCAATAGAAAACTTTTTTCCTGTGTTTGCATATCCTGATATAAACACTCGAGGCGTTGGGAGAATTCTCGACTGTTATGCAAACCCTCGACTTCGTCTCGGGTTTGCATAACTGTCTCGAATTCTCCCAACCCCTCTCGTGTTAATATCAGGCTATGCAAACATGCAAAACGTTTTCTATTGCTTAAATGTCTCACCATAGTAAAACCTAGTAGTGATGGATTACTCAGTTCTTGACGGTATTTAGTAACCAAAAATACCAGTCTGTCTGGTGTGAAACCTCGCGTCTTTGCTCGGCAAGTCTTTATATTCACTTTCAGCTTGCTGATTAACTGTGTACGGCTGGTTTGTAGCAAACATCAGAGGAAACAAAGCCCCCTGGACTTTTGCACTCATTTTTACTTAACTGTAATTTAACTTTTTTTAGCGGACCGTCAATTTTGCTGCAGTTTTGTATACAAAACTTGATTTCTGAATACCAGGGGGGATATACATACATTTAGGACGCGCGCTGGCCGTTTTCGCTTGCGTCATTGATTGGTAACGGTTTGTGATGGCAGTTTAATAAGCGCAAATATCAAACGAGCTTGTTCAAAAGGTGGATATATCTGGATAACGCTATTCACTGGATAACTCTCTTTCCAAAACATTGGTTTTCCTAATTCTTGTTCGCTGGATAGTGATTTATCCAATGGAGCGCTCAAAGTATCCAAGGTTTGAACAACTGGGCCAGAATTTAAACTACAAGTTTTGCACTTTCAGATGAGTGGCAAGTGCGGCTGCTTGGGTGAAGGGCAAACTCACCACTGAGCTATTTAAAATGGGTAAAGACCGAGTGGAGGTACTTATACCACAAAAACGTGCAGGTAACTGTTGTTCTTTTACACTGTCACAGTTGTAACAAGAACGACAACAACAAAACGACTGTTTGAAACTTACTGACTAGATCGTTAAGTGCGATCCATATATTAACCTAAATGTCAGGACTGGATTACCCAGACTAACCCTAGGTTACCGATCATTTTCTCTCTTGTGGTACCCAAATTATGGAACAGTGTGCCTGCGATCTGATCCGAAACGTGCCGTCATGTGAGATTAGAGATTCTACTCACTAGGACGACTACGAATACGAGATTTTCGCTTTAGTAGCAGTTCTCGCGTGCGGACCAGCGTCTTTTTGGCTGGAAACGTGACTGTCGGCGTCATTCTACTACGAGTTTTAGAGAGAATATCGTAGTGGCGGAAAAAAGATACCAAATGTTAGAGGTTTTATCATTTTGCGATCAGGAGGGCTTAACCTCCTCAAATAGAAATAACAGTGCAAACTTTCTTGGTGAAAAAAAGTACGATGAAGCTTTGTGGGATGTCTATTTTTTGACTGCGGAATACTCGAAAAAACTTGAAGTCAAATATCGTTCTTGTAGTCGTTCGCGTCCTCGAAACTAAAGGTCTCTATTTACAGCTGACTGGAATGCCGTCCGTGATTAGTCTATGGACTCTAGCGGATTACACCTATGATAGCTACTTGCATGTGTCAAGGCTGTTACCGGGGATTGCTACAGATAAAATGGCGTCAATGATCACATGGTCGGCACGTGTATTTTGAGAACCTGTATCTCGCAGTGACGCATTGCATGGCGATAAAGTCACTGACCAGTATAATAAGTGTTTTTAAAATCATCTTTCAGGTCAATCTAATGGTAACCAAGAATCTGGGGATTCCACTGCTTTACGTCAGCTACTGACACATGTCCCGGATATAGTGATCAACTGCGACCATAAGAAGTCTATGCCACGTGTCAATCACGTGGTGGGCGTGTGCATGTTTGCTGACATATCAGGTAAGAGGTGTCCGGCATAGCTTGAGTCAAAGGGCCATTTGCATCTAAAATTTTTAACCTTATCAATTTGTGGTAAACCGCGCCACTCGAATGGCAAATGAACTGATTCAAATTTATAACCAGTTTTTCACATTCTCCAACAGTAACACAGTGAAATAGTCACAAGCCTAACTTATTTTTCCAGGTTTCACATCACTGTGCGAGACATACGCCTTGAAAGCTTCAGAGGAATCTTGTGGCACAGACAAACTTACAACCACATTGAACACTTATTTAGGAAAGATAGTGGAAGGTAGGTGATAAAAAATGGTCCCCGATGTGACCTATACTGGTCATAACATCACTCACATGAGTCACTTACATATCTCAAATACATATCAAAGACTAGCCTGGAATAGCTCCTAATATATGGAAGAGAAGTATTATAGAGACAAAAACATTTAAAAAGTGGCACAACTTAGAGTTTTTTTATAGGGCCAGCGCATTCTGCAGATGAGCTTGTTAGTAACTGCTTGATCAAAAGTTTTCACATTGTATACAACATAGTGATAAAGTTTTTTAATAGTTATAATGATGTACCTGTCTGAAATGGTATTCAATAATACGTATCATGGGGAGAAATTAGAGCAGCAGTACTCTTTTGGACGCTTCGTTCTTTCAGATATCTTGAAGCATGGAGGAGATGTCTTAAAATTTGCTGGTATGTAGAAATTCATCATTTAATTACAAAGCGCGTCCAAACCAAGATTCTGGGCACAATCAAAGGAAAATACACGTTTGATTTTATGTCTTCTGCTCTTTGTCTTTGAAGTGCCATAAATATAAGTTCGCTGTATCAGTTTCGTTTTAATATTACAGCGAGTATTTTATTATCCTGCTATCTAGCAGAGTCTCTTCGATCTTTCCTAGATGAGTCGGGAAAGAGGAAGCGACTTATCTAGGAAGATCGAAGGAAACTCTGTTCGCAGGGTAGTATGTTATAGCAACTTGTTTTCTTTTTAATTTGCCGCGAGGAAACTGTCAGGGACTAGCTACAAAATGTAAACCAAAACCTATTAGCAGTTAGCTTTCGTATGCTGCTACCTGAGTTTTAAAAGCGATTCAATTAACACTAGCCTCGGAAAGAAATTTCGCATTTCCACGCTGCAATGTAGTATCCTTTGTATACAATTTCTTACATTTAGGTTTTAATTTATAAAGTGCATTTCTGAACATTCAAATGAAAGCTATAGAGCGGCGCTCTTGACATTCAACTCTCAATGGGAATAAAGTACAAACTTAAGATATGCAATGCATGTAGTATTAGTGTACGACTGTAATTTTAACAAGAGAAGATATTTGAAAACTCCTATGAAAGCTTACATAGAAGTTAATTTATCTTTGTTCTAGGTGATGCCCTACTCGCTTTGTGGAAGTCTGAAGATAGTGCACTGGACATGACGCTTCTTATTAACAAAGCTATCATTTGTAGCATAGACATTCAAGAAGAATGTGATAACTACATGACTGATGTAGGGGTTGTGCTCGGGGTTAAAATCGCTTTATCGGTCGGTAAAATGCAAATCACTCATGTGGGAGTAGCGGAAAGCAAACATTTCGATTTATCAGGGTCAGCAGTTGATGACGTTAACGCAGCGGAGAAGTGGGCGGAACCTGGGTCGATAATTTTATCACGTTTAGCTTATTTGAATTGCGACCAGTCTTTGTTCTTATTTGAGATCATGGATGATGGATTTCACTACAGGGTAAGTTACCTTCGTATGATGGTACAGTTCAAAATATGAGTCATTTCATATGTTTCCATTCGTGTCATTTTGACCATTGGGTATGTTATGAACTCACAATGGCTTGCTCTCCAGTTGGCTTGATTAGCTCAATGGATAGAGCGTTGTGTCCGGTCGTCGCAAAGGTTAGGGTTCTATTCCCGGTCAAGAATGAATTTTTTTTGGTTCTTTTGCAACAGCTTAGGTTTTTCACTCTATTGTGATGATCATGTTCACTTTCAAATCTTTACCCCCAGTTTAGAATGTGATTCATTTCAGTTCCTTGTTTGCTTGGAACGTCTTTTAGTGTTACCAGTGCACTGACTGTACGCTGATAAACTCGTGATGGCCAGTTTTTAAGAAAACGCTGGTTGTTAGGAAAGGACATGAAGCTGAATTAAGTCAAAGAAGCTGTGGAAGGACTTACATAAGAACGGGACCGGGATTTTTTTTTCGGCAATTTAAATTTAACACCTAACGGAAACAAAACCCGGTTACTAAGCCCGGTAAGGCTTTACTTTACTCCCAAAAAGAACACAAAATAAGAGCCAGGTGTTGACTTATCAATATGTCGTCGACACAGTATTCTTTTCGCTCAACACTATGCGATACCTGCACTGGTAAAAATATTGTCTCTTCGTCCTAAAAACAGTACCTGAGACTGAAATCTGCAATTGATACCCCATAATAAGACGACGAGCATCCCCCCTTACTTTCATAAATGAGTTCCCCCCGGGTGCAAGAGTAAGATTGTATACATGAACCTTATTCAGTTACTATCACCATAAGATTGCTATCATAATTAGCATCAACACGACCAGTAGTATAGAAGGGATGTTTTAAGCCTCTTTTGAGGGAAAATCGCATGTATTTATTTGAGGGGGAATACATTGGCGCTGATGACGTCATAGCCTTTTGTCTTTTGCGCATGAATTATTAAGTATGGAGGAGTCTCATTAAGAAAAGCTTATGTATATTTTAAGCGTATTAACCAGTATCAGCACTGACAATATTAAGTCTTCAAAATCACCATCACCACAACCATTATTGCTATTACCATAAGCGTCACCTTCATTAACATTAGTATCAAATCCATTGCCGGGGAAATTCGAACTTTATCACTGAAATCATCATCATCATCACCATCAGGACCACCATCATCATTTCATATTATACACTTAATGTCAGATCCCGAGGGAAACAGTTAGTTTTGTTTTCCCGAGAGTCCAGATGTTTCCCGAGACGAAGTCGAGGGAAACTTCAGGACTTTCGGGAAAACAAAAACTAACTGGTTTCCTGAGGGACCTGGCATTAAGTGTTTTGTTACATGATTTCTAGACTTTCACTTCAACAGCAACAAAAGAATAACCGGAGCGAACCAAAACGGTCGACTCGGTACTTATAACGGCACAAATTTAATTCTCAAAACCACTGAATGAATGATTCACAAAGTACCTTCCTTATATTATCTGCATCATTTTCCTCCACTAGCTGCTGTTTTTCTTCGGGGAACTTCGATTCTTGGATCACTTTAATAATCGTTGCTTTTTAGCTTAAGGCTTCGTGTTTGTGTAGCTTAAGGCTTCGTGTTTGTGTTGTGTTCATTCAAGAAAAAGAAAACTAGCAGAACTGGGAGCGTTTTTCCCGCGTTTTGTCACGCCACTTTCCACCATGCTTTGATCACGTGCTGTAATGTAGCCCCAACGGGGTACATTGCTTAATGTATCACGATCGGGATACATTAGATTTTAGTCAAGGCCACGTGACCAAGAATCGACCAATGGCAATCCCTGTTTAGTTGAGTGAAAGTCTAGAAATATAACAATATACCATTATTATCATCGTCATCGTCATGATCGGTACGTACTTAGTGTCTGTCTTGTTCCTTTCCAGGTAGCTGGTGCAAAACTAGAGGAAGAGGCCTCCACTATGACCACAGTAAATCCAACTGGTGTTCAGTTAGCTCTTATGTCTGGCTTACTTTCCACAAACGCTGTCTTGTTATCAACACCATCAGTGGCCAAGAGAATATTCGGCCCTCATGTGGGTACTTTGATGTCTCGCTATCATCCACAGTTAAAACTTCCCAGAATTTTTAGCAAAAAGAGTCAGGCAGAACAGAAAGATCAGAAATGTAAAGTCACCGGCAAGGTGCTGAAAAGTGAAAGTTTTCACGATCCAGGTTAGTTATATTTTGCGCGTAACTTTTAAAACAAACATATTTCTCTTAGGTTTTAATCTCTCTCTTTCCACTGCTAGTAGAAAGTGCAATTCCTGATATATTGGCGCCTCTGTGTGATTTAACGATATTTATGCATGTAATAATGAATGACAAGGAACTTTGCAAAAAACAAAAACAAACAAAAAAAAACTCAAATGCATAGTCATATTAAGAGAAAGCTCGTTATGGAAAGATTTGAAAACAAATCCTTTTAATAACATTTGATTTTCTTACTTCAATTTTCTTGGCACACCGATTTCTCTGCTTCCCAGTCTTAATCGGGGGATGCAGTTATAGAGCTTACAATTTCTTCTTTTTCAGATCACCGAACTGATATTTACAGCAAACTGAATGATCAGGATATTGCTGATCTTCGTGCCTATGTCTCCAAACCGGTTCTGTCAAAGGTCTGCATTTGAACCATTTATCTGCCTTGTTAGCCATGCAGGATTCGGGTCTTGTATTATTTCCATACCCTAAGAAAATAAAAGTAGATGTTCAATTAAACGTCAGATTTCAGTTATTTCAGTTGTAAGCTGGAGTAAATGAGAAAGTAGCGGCAAAAACAAAGGAATAAATGAATTAAAATGCTTGTGCACTGATATCTTATGGCGACTTTATCACCCCAGCAAATGTGCTGGCCCTTGCTCATGCGTACGCCACATCCGCGTACCGCTCTCTAGGTTTTGGTGACAAAAACCTTTGCTTACGTCTGTACCAATGATGACTATAACCCCTGTTTCATGATCCTGCATTGTAGATCGACCATGACCAGGACCTACAATGGTTGTCAGAAATGCGTCAAGTTTCTGTGTTATTTATAAATATGGTGCTACCCGCCAAAGGAAGTTCTCATTCCTGGGCTTTACAAAAGGCTTTTGAGGTTATTCATGAAAGCGCCAGGAGACTGAGAGGTAAGGTTTACAACGGAGATATTTAGACAACGGCACGTTAACGTTTTTAAAGAAGAAGCGAAGCATATTTGGTGGGAAATTAGTTTACGAATGACGGAAGCTAACTAAGTAGGAAAAAAAGTAAGAAAATGGAGATGCGATTATAAAAGCTTACTGTTTTGGAAACTCCATGGAAATATTTTACAATTGGGAAGCCCTATTTAATTAGTCAGGGGCACCCAACGAGAATATAGTTAAAACCACTTAAACATAGAATTGTTAAACGTATTTTAGTATTTAAACGATAGATATAGGCATATTTTTATCCCCTAAAAATTTTTGATCTGTTTGGATTTCCTAGCTGAAAGTCTAGTGATCCGAAAATTATAGGGATCAAAACTTACCTTTTCGAAAATTTCAGCCAGAAAAAAGGCTCCCGAAAATTCTAGGTGACCTTTTTAGGGTAAAAATCCATTTTTTAGATGTTCGAAAATCCTAGGAGAGGCAGGCAAGCAAGAAATTTTACAACAAATGTTCCGAAGATTCTAGATTTCAAATCGTCTTCCGAACAGATATTTTCCCGAAAATTGTCGTTGGGTGCCCCTGATTAGTGAGAAAAGAAGAGGACACCGATTATGGTTTGCACTTACGTATAGTGATTGGGTAAGCACTGTTTTACAATGGATAGCTTTTATTTACTGTTTTAGAAACTCTATAGAAATATTCTATATTTTCTTCGACTTGCTACTAATCATTTGATACTGGGCAGTGGTTGAATAAGAGATAAATATAGTAAACCGGAGTTAAAAGCTTCCTACGTTTCCTTACTTTGGTCTTTTTTTGGTTTTAATTTGATAATTTGAGACAAGGTTTCCTCAGTGTGTAGAGCAAACAGTTTTCAAACAGTTTATCACCACCCATCTACTCAGGACAAGTTTCAGCGAGCAGGGTTAGTGAGGGATCCGACCTCCTTCTAAGCTATAGAATGAAGACGCTACTAAAGGTTCTGCCTTTGTTTCACATCTTCAAACGGCTCTGGACCTTATACTCTTCTCGGATATGAAGGGAAAAGTCCCTGTCCTCCCATCGCACTTTCACTGATATTACCCGGATTGTGGTATATATATAAAGCAATTAGAAGTGACTACCGATATTTTTTTATCTCGCTGCCTGACACTAAGGTCCCAGTTCTGTTATGTGAACCATCACGTCAATGTGAGTTGAGTGTTCTGTAATCAAGAATCCAAATTAAACTTTTCTAGACATTATAGATCATGAGTATTTACCCAATTGTTTTCCCTTATGACATTTCCTGATTGATTCTTGTAATTTACAATGGCAGGTAATCTGAACAAGGTCTTCTCCTTTGATAAGGTACGAGTTATAACAAATAAAGTAAGATTAACGCAGCTTTCTCCTCTCAGATGATGTCATTTCGTTCGTATATAACATGTCACTCGACAAGTGCAATCATATGCTTGTGCGATATTTGCAACAATGCAATTCCAGGGACGGCGGAACATATTTTTCAAGTGGGGAGCTGACAAGCGACTTAAAGTGGGGAGGCTAAGGGCACCCCCACATAGTAAGTCTTTATTTTTCGGGTAAAAAAATGGGGTTTTAAAATGGGGTCTTAAAATGGGGTCTCTACAGCTCCCCCAGCCATCGCCGTCTCAGAATCCAAACACCATTTAACGAAATTTTAAGGATTTGACCAAGTAGTAGCCTGCGAATCGGATGTAGAGAAGCGACAGCCCGAAATACATCTGTTTTCCCAGGCTAGCTAAGTAGGATTTAAGCTCATGACTAGCAGGAAAATAAATAAATTTAAGCTTGGTCCTTCAATATACGTTACCTTCTGATTTGGAATGCCTTTGTATAGTTTTATAATAGTATAATAATATATATTAATGAACACAAGATAAATGTTTTTTTTTACCTACCTTATAGGAGTGCTCAATGCATAAATCATGCAGGGCGCAATTCAAATAAGTCTTTGTAATGGTTATTTCCGACGAAATCGAAGCCGCGACGATAGCTACTGACCCGGGTATTGATGAAGCAACCATGAGACTAAAGCAACGTTTGTATCGCCATTCCGATCAAGTTTGACCACGTCAGTAGGCGGGCAATGACGGCAAATAAATCTGCCAAAAAGTGGGCCGAGCGTTCAGAGTTTTTGTTTTGCTGACTAAAGCTGTTGCTTGTTTATTTTCTCGTTTCTGTCGTCGTTTCGGTTGCGCTGAGCTCGCTGTTAACGTCACCACGTAAAATAATTCTTGATATGGACGGTTTTTCCTCAAAAAACGACGATTTAATGGAAAACGTGCGACGAAATCGACCTTCCGCAGGTACTCATACGGAGGATGACAAATGTAAAGCATGAAAAGTTGTAACTCGGATTGTCACGCACTAAGCGATCATCGGGCTAAATGCTATATATATCAGCACGAAGGGTGATTGGCTCTTTCCTGGGCATTTTACGTATACGGTTATATTATCAGCTTCCTCATGATCAGACGTCACAGCAGGTCACGGCCTTTCGCATACTTCTTATCACTGTCGTACTTTGCGGCGCATCGGTTGCCCCAAATACGGTAGTTTAAACTGCGCCTCCGTTTATAATGTTCCTTGGCAAGAATTCTGCTGTTTGGTGGCAAGGCGTAGCTGAGACCTTGCGGCGTGTTTGCCATATTAAACTGCTGCCTGATTACACAGTTTTGTAGTGCATCAGTAGCGAATCAGTAGCTAAAGCATGACTAAATAGCTTGTAGTGAGTCCTAGATCGCTGTTAGAACCTCAAAAATTGAAGTACAAAACAATTTGCAAGCCTATCTTCTCTCTCAGAAAACTGCAGTTCTTATTGAGTGGATAACATTCAACTTCAAAACTTAAATCCATAAATCTCGTTATTTGCACGTATTTTCTGACGCAGGTGCTACGAGCATTTTTCTGAAGACTGAAAAGCAGTCAGTGACGGCACATGCAAGTTCTTAATGTTTGAGGCATGGCTAATGCTTTAATGTCTACTTGGAGAATATTACCATGGTAGTAATTGAATTGCCATATTTTCCAACTGCTTGACAGGGTTGCACCTTTATTGTTATATTTGGCTTACCTGGGGATAAGCACGAGGACGACCCTGCACGAGCACTAAAAGCTGGCCATCGGATAATGGACGCACTACATCAGATCATGGAGATCACGTGAGTATCAAGACAAATTGATAATAATAATCCTGAATTCACGGTGTTGTAATGAAGCATGAAGCAATTAAGGTTGAATCCTCGACCGGAATAAACCTTTGAACTTCTGTGAGATGATCTTACGACTTCTTCGAACAACTGAGCTACGTACGAAGCGAGCCACAATGCTATAAGGATTTTTTTAATGTGACATGTGCTCTTAGTGCCAGGTAGAAAAAGCCATTGAAAACTTAACCTCTCCATCTCCAGAGTTATCATTGAGACAAAATCTAATCCAAAACAGCCTCAAACACGATGGATTCTGTAGGCAACTGATCTGCGATTTAACGAAAGGTCAAAATCACATTGACTTAGTAAACCGTAATAAAGGTATTTACTCTTGCAAACACATTCTTGTTAAAATCACACAAGAGCCATAACTCTTGAATCACATCATTGACTCAATAAACCGTAAAAAGGTGTTAACTTGTAAATACATTCTTGTTAATTACTTTAAATTTTAGAAACGAATCTATTGGTGTAACAACCGGCCGAGCCTTCTGTGGTGTAGTAGGTCATCGAGACCGACACGAGTATACAGGTAACAGTCAAGTTCATATACAGCTATATACGAATATACCGCTCACTGATATCGTTTGTCTGGTCCATGCCTTAAATTACGTAATATATATGTAGTCACCGCACCCAAGGGACAACACAAGGCGGTAGCAAACTGGCCGTGCCTTTGCGAAATGATTTCTGGTAATTCGCTTTTGAAATGAAATTTCCATAAAACTCCAAACTACTTGAGACACCCTGGAAAGGTATACGGGCCTTTTAAAAAAACTCTCGGAAATTATTAGCACTGAATTCCTTTAAAGTTTCTGAAGTTCCCCTACGAGAATTTAACACTCTTTCCAGGAATTTTATAGAATTAGTAGCACGGCAATCAGGATAAATAAAGTAGAATAAGAATAAGCAATTATCCAATAATAGACAGTGTAGTACATAAGGTTAATTCGTTTGGTAGTGTGTGGAAAGGGGGCTATGAGAACCTTTGTCTATTTTCCATGTCGATGTTGAGCAGAGTCGGTAATTTTTGTCCCGATATTTTGACAGTTATTGGACGGAAAGTAAACATGGCGGCCAGGCTCATGGTGAATTACCCAGAAGTACTGTCTTGTGACGATGACACCTACAGATCTGGCAAGTCCAAGTTGAAGAAGGAGGATTTCGTCACGTTGCCCTTTGTAAAACTGAAAGGTATCGCTGAACCAGGAACAGTGAGAGAATATAACAGACACCATGAGTAAGTACTATATTCATAACAGCTTTGTTGAAGGATCTTATCCCCCAGTGAAATATGCTATAACTATGATTCTTATATAGCTAGAAATTTTTTCCCAACAGCGCGTGCTCTCATTGCTTTCTTCGAAATCACATGACATCTAACAATAAAACTGTTTCCCGCCAAAATCTTTGAGCAGGCAACATTGCAAAATCTATGACGTCAGAGGGTAACAGTGCACCGTTACCCGACTCTTACCCGCGAATGTTGACCGACGACTGCCGTTACAGCGAGGTTTAATGAATTTCCAGCTATATAACAAATCACTTAATGAATGGTCCTGGAAACGGTTAATTTTGTCCCAGTCATTATGTGTTTATTATTATCATTATTGCTATTCCGTAATATATTTATGGCGCGTTTTTCTGACCGCACTCCGAAATTTGAGGTCAATTCTTTGCTTAGTTAGTGAGTTTACCCCTTACACGAAATGCCCCTGTAGAGTCATGAACACACATAGCATTGAAACTTGAAAAAGTTGGCCCAGCTTCCTCAAGTTTAAATTCATTTCCATCCCAACAATCCGCTGCACCAGACGACAGGAAACACTTTCAATGGCTAAATATAGTCTTAAATAACAAAACTGGGCCATTATTATGAAAATTCTCTTGATGCCAAGACAAGTTCTAGCTGTTTAAAAAGATGGAAAATAGCTTGACATAGCTCACTAAGAAAGGCTAAGGGTGCATTCGATTGACCATATTCCGGAATAAGTCATAACTCCCTGACTTTTAACTTCTTTGTCTCTCTCTGAGCAGGACAGCTCTCTTAAGGCGAAAAAATAGTACCGATTCCCATAGTGCCATTCTTGGAGGATTAGACTGAATACAGTGATTATACCTCATGAGTTGTTTGAATAAAACCAATTATTTATTTACTTAAAAATTAGGTTCGCCAACTACTGGCAGGGTCACAGCAATCGGGCGTGGCGCCAATTTCTGCGGGGCCTTAGTAGTCCCTCCCTCCATGCGAGATAGCCCACCACACCAGGGTCTACGTTTCCTACTCTTTGCAAACAGTGAGTGGGTCCTTTAACATACCACAGAGTTTATATGTAAAGAGTTGTGAGACGAGGCCTACGGTTTGCACTGTATCTTCCTTATACGAGACGTCTAGAAAGTCTAATCGTCTTTTTACAAAGGCATAACTTTCGCCTCAGTTATTTTAAAACCCCGAGGGGTTGGTCCGGCCCTGCCGGGGTTTGAACAAGTTTCATCCCGCTCCTCGTTTCTTTGAACACGTTCTCTGTTTTTTCACAGCCGCGAAGAGGAAGAGGAGGAATATGAGTATCCTATCCTTGGTGAGCTGTAAACTGGACGAAGTTTTGCCATCGATCGGCATCGTTTTCTTCCTTCTCGCAAGAGGAGAACGTGTATAAGTTTTCTTGTACAAAGGGATGTACCTCTGATGAAGCTATGATACTAGAGCAGATTGTCACACAATATAGTCTCACCATTTATTACCTTAGGAATATTTTTTGTAATCTTCGATTGTTCAGAAACTTACACCTGTGAACCCTTTATGAACTTGTTTGCCATTGTTCACTTCTGTTTACATTGCAGGGTGAGAGCAATCAGCTTTTGTCTATACCTGTCTTAAATTCATTCTCTGTGGAAAAGTTAGGGAATGTATAAATGTTTGATTTTTTTTAGGAAGAGGAGAAGAAATTGATGAAATGAAGGAGTTGCTTCATGCCATTAAGTGTGATAATACTCGTGTGAGTGGCAACAGGCGAGTTGTGGTGATTGAAGGAGAAGGAGGAATTGGTAAAACAAGAGTTATGGAGGCACTTATGGATACCGCTGAGGATGAAGAATTCAAGTAATACACAACAGTCGAAATTTCCATTCAAATTTTAAGCTGTGCTTTCTTGAATGAGCTGTGTCACGAAAATAATTGAATTCAAACAGTGGGAACTGCCACCAAATTGAATGAAACATAAAAATAACCGCTAAAAACGTTGAAAGAAGGTATGAATAACTCAGAAAAAGCAAAAGGAGGCACGGGATCATGGACAAATTCTAAGAAGATTGAAACGGATTGCAATTGTCATTCTTGAAAGCTTGTCAGCTTAACAGTTTTTCAAAGTTAATTTTTGTTGATTGTGGCGTTTGATATAATGCTTGGGACGTATATTTGCTTGACACAAAGCTGCGATCTTGCCATTCACAAGTTATATCTTAATTTTAATAAGGACGTGCAGGTGGTATTATGAGAAAATAAAATGACACAGCCACTTTAACACATATGGAAAGCTGAGTGACCAAGCCTTCAGCTAGTTATATTTGGTGGCTGCATGTTTTGTATTTGCCTAACAAAGACGAGGGCAGCACGCCATCTGAGGAGAGTCATGCAAGCTTAATTTACGCGATCCAAATCTTCGTTAGTGTCAATCAGTTAGTCACCATTAGCCAAAAACTTCCACGTAACCGTATACGTGTTACCTACGAAAATAGGGTCAAATTCTCACGTTCTGTTTCCTCAGGGTAGATTACGTGGAGGCTGACATGGCGCATGCGCACACGCCGTATCATGTAGTTCAGACTCTTATAACCAATTTATTGTTACTGGATACGTGCCGAACAGCTTCAGAGAAAGAACATGCGCTCTTGGAGCATATCACTGACCTTAAACTGCGAGAAAAGGTGTTTCTGTTAAATGACTTGCTTGGCACACATGTAAGTACAGCCGTACCAGCGTTGGGAATATTTATTCCAGAAAGACAGTATGCAGAACATTTTTTTGGATTTGTGGTACTTAACACGTTTGAGCATTGTCATTACTTTGGTGTGTTTGTAATATAATAGAACTAATTCCATTGGGTCTCACTGTAGTTAAGTGGTGTTTAATGCGGTTTAATGATATTAGCCTCGGAGGAGGTTTACTTGAAGAAAAGGACTGTTGTCTCTCTTGAAACTAGGACAGATGCAAAAGGAAGGGCGGGGAGGGTTATATCTTTGGGAATAGGCATTGTTTGCATATCATTCCGAGTTCATTTGCTCAGGACGTCATATTTTATCTGCAGTGTTCCGCATGTTTTTGGACTTATTTTCGTTTCAGATACTCCCGAATCCCGATTTTGCTCATTTGGACTCAGATAAAATTACTCAACATTTCCACATGCTTTTGTTTGACATTGTTCACCAGGTAGGTGTCTCAAGGTTTTAGAATATACATTCACTCTATTTCCTTCCCTTCTGTTGCCGTTCTCGCCTTGGGCGTACGTCATCTTACATCGTACTTCCACACCTAGCACGTTACGAACTAAACTGACTTCACTATCGTGTTCGCGTTCCATTCTATGACTGTTCCGTTGTTTTAATGGCAACTATGCTGAAACCTCTGATTCACTTGGCCTCGAGACTCAGGCTGATAACAGCTTGGTAAAGCATCTTTCGTAAGTGATTCAGGATTCTTTCTCAATTATAAGGTTCTTTCTCGACGTCTCAATTTGTAAAATGGTACTGATTTAGTAATAGATTTCATTGTATTAAAAGAATCTGTACCCACATATTTTTCAGTTCGCTGTCAGACAACCGTGCTTGTTCGCTGTGGACAATGCGCAGTTTATCGATCAGGAATCATGGGATTTTTTAGAAGACTTGTCCAAAGACTCCCACGCGATTTTGGTATTAGCTCTCAGGCCTTTCTCTTCCTCAAACCCACCTTGCGAGGCAGCTACCAGGCTGATTCAACATGACGTGACCAAGAAAATCAAATTAGGTCAGATAAGGTTAATTGTCTCTCGTACGGATTAACCTAAGCTCATTAATTGACTGTCCATATTGAAGTTGTCCACGAGTCTGTGTCGAATTGTACCGAATGCTTAGGGGACGTTATTGCTTCTTCAAGAGAGCCTTTTCACATAACGTCACGGCAGCTATATTGGAGTTCCACAACAATGAAACGGCGGTCATATCGTTGTTTTAAACCAATCCTTTGAGAGTTAAACACTTTTCTTATGTAAACGCTTCTTTTTCCCAATAAATTTTCATAGATGCTGGACACCTTATAAGATAATCAGGGCAAAATGTACTGTACTTTTCCATTGGTTGTAAATGCTATTAATATTTCTTTATTTGATACTTTGTGATCAACATTTCACAAATCGACTTCGATTTCGTTCCATCGTTACATCTGACAAACGTAATCTTGTATGATCTATAGGAGGCCTGTCGCCCCACGTTATGAGTGACCTGACATGTCAGTTTATGGACGTCATGTTCATTCCCAATGAACTGGACGAGATTATTCGGCTGAAAAGCCACGGTATAGCTTCATGGTGTGAACAGCTCATCAAAGACATGCTAGGGAGCGAGGTTATTCAAATTGTCGATGAGGACCAAGCCTTCCCGAAAAAGGAATCTTCTTTCGATTTTCTATCACTTGATGCTTCTACAACGAGCCTTGCTTTTAAAAAACACAAGGAGCTGTCTGATCCCTCTCGCCCAAGGACTCCGTTTTATAGCGAAAGTGGTCAGTTACGAGCTGGTAGTGCAGAACCCAGACGAATGACTCTCGCTGTGAGCAGAGGAATTACACCGAGTCTCTTTGGTGGTGGTTACCAAGAATCTGGTGGCTCCTCTGCAACCTGGCGAAAGGAAAGGCGGAAATCAACTGGTTCCACTAAGAGCATCCACTTTAACTTGGAGGGCCTTGAAAGTAAAACGAAAATGAATGATTCAGAAATTGATTCCAGTAGAGGTTCTCGACGTATCAGCCTTTTCTCTGAAGAAGAATTACCACAAGAAAAACCAAAGTTCAATTTGGATCTTGCAAATTTCGTGCCTGCATCAGAAAATTCAATGCCTTTGGACACCAAGAAAGTGTGTATTATCAATCCAGGTGTTGACATTTCCAAAGTGGTAGTTCCAGAATCTGTTAAAGACATGGTCCTGGCTCGCATCGACAGAATGATGCCTTTAGAACAAGTGACTTTAAAATGCGCCAGTATTTTGGGTACTGAATTTCATAGAAACGTGCTTCAGGCAATTCTACCTGGGTCTTGTCGAGGAACTTTCGATTTGGTGCTTTACAACCTTGCTAAGGAATCGATCGTAGAGTGTGCCAGTTTGGCAGCCCAACATCAAAATGCTCACAACCATCATGGATTCTACGACTTCAATGATCCTGTACAAGCTCACCAACACACACATCACCATCATCATCACCATCACCACAGTGTTGCGAGCTCAATCCATGGTTCCGTTTTCTGTGGCTGTTATGCGGACGAGATGACCAAAGTAATAAACTTATCCAGACTTATGACTCCAAGTGGACCAAAGAAGCACTGTTTACATCTGAGATTTGTAAACACGTACGTCCAAGAGACATCGTATTCGCTCTGGCTTGAAGATCAGAGAAGAGAATTGCACGAAAAAGCAGCAATGTTTCTTGAGTCGCAGGCTCACAAGTGTAAATCTTGTGGGGGAGGTGGATTTGTCGCTAAACAAGTTGATACTCACGAGGCACAGGGTTCCCAGGGTCAGAAAAGGGCTAGCGGTAAGTGCGACAATGGCATATAACTTCATTTTCTTTTAACTGTATGAATGGTTATTCTTTCTTCTCTGTTTTTTAAGTAAACTGTTAACGTGACTATTGATGGAAATCTCGCTTACGTTTGAATATTCTGTAAAAAAAATTAAAAAAAACTCGGAAAAGATAATGTTAAATAAGATTAGCGTTGCTTGTTAGTACATTTTGAAGTAGTTAATAAGAGACCATTTCAGGTACATCTGGCAGATCCACAGCAGAATTTTCATCCAAGATGACCAAGCGACGGAAAACAATGGAAATGAGAGAGAAGGTGCAAAGCCAGGGAGCATTTTCTTCACGTGCGCATGAGCGATCAGCCGAAATCGCAGGAACAAGCAGTTTATTGGAGGTTTGTAGACTTTATTCCTCATTTCAAATGACCAGGCATTCACTCATATCAAAATGAATACCAGAAAGATAAATAATGCGGAGCAGGTTATATAGTTCTCTTACTGTCAGTTCGGTCAAAAATCCTTAATAGAAAGTAGTCTAAATTCTCATAAATTACAGAACAACAGTTGGAAAACTACAAGGCCAGCTTAATGTGATAAGGGAAGTTGAGAATGCCCGTATTTATCATATTTTCACTGATCCATGTCTTATAATTACCTTCTGATCCTTTTCGATAGCCACTTGAACTTGGTCGAGACCACCTCTTATAGCACGAACTTTATCAAGAAGGTACGATGAACAGTTTATCGCAACAAAATTCGATCCAAATACGGTGATGGTTTCACCTAACCTCCCACGCAGGCGTTTTTGGGGGAGCTCGTTTTTCATCCCTCCCCACAAACGCCTGCTCAACCGAAAGCAACATTCCTTTCCCAAGCTTAGCCAATCACGTTGTACTTTCCAAATTCTGGAAAGTTGACCTTGACCGCAAGGTAATCTGATAATTACTCGATCTGCATAAATGTTAGATTCAGAGCAGCAAAAATAAGATTTAAGCAAATTTTAGAATACTCCTTCTCAAACTCATTAATAATTCATAAAGAAAATTCAAAGGAAATTAATGTTTAATGAGTATTTGGATATCAGATAAAAAACTGCTCATTTTTCATCCTTAATTTCTCCTTCAAAAATGATTTTGTTTGAGAAGAAATGTCAAACATTCGACACAGTGTTTCATCACCAGATGAAACACCTCGAAGTTCGTCAAAAATACTCCGCTGCGCGTCGTATTTTCAACTCTCTTCTCGGTGTTTCATCTGGTGATGAAACACTGCATCTCATGTTTGATATATTACATGCACTTCATAACCTTAACGAAGGAAAGAAAAGAAGGAAAACGGTAACTGTAGGGTCACGGTTTAGTCGCGTTTAGCCTGTCAACACTTTATTGCACAACTGTTTATTGGTCATTTACCACGCAAATAAAACAATGGGAAAGGAATGTTGTTTCCGGCTGAGCGGGCGTTTGTGTGGAGGGATGAAAAACGAGCTCCCCTAAAAACGCCTGCGTGGGAGGCTACATTTATCCGTGAGATGTGCATGTCATGCCGCACGAGGGTACTTGAAACTAGTACAAAGATACAAAGGGCGCAAAAGTGATAAATGAATGATATAGTTTTCGGGGTTTTGAACAGTGAATTATGGGTACAGCGAAATTGGCGAAAGTAAATCAATTCTAAGGAATTTCCTTCAACTCCAATTTACCGTCTGAAGCTTGGTCTGTTATATTAATCAATCCTTTCATTTGCCCTGAGCATAACTACTGAAACAAACATTTGAAAAAAAAATCCTCTCTTCCATGTGATTATTTTGTAGTAAGGTTAAATGAAAAGTATAATGATATTGGTGAATCCGCGATCGGGCAAGATCAAGTAATCCTGTGTTCTGACTGGCTACCTGAGCGGGCAAGATGGGCCCATCCTGCCCCCTCGGGATCTCCAGCGCTGGTCCCGCAAGGAAAGGTTCTCTTTTAGGCTATATAATCAATCCTTTATATATTGACAAATCTTGCTTGGCTAAGATAACTGGATACAGGCCTCTCTCTTTTTTGGCCTTTTTTTTTAATCAACAAAAACGCAAAGAAAGAATTTGGCCAATATCCAGCCATCCTGACCTCGCGCTTATTCCACGACTGCGCGTTGGATAGGAGTTGGCTATAATCATCTCATATCCAAAAAGCGCGAGTGAAATAATTGTTTTACTAAAAACGCCAAAAAAAGATTGATAATTCTTCCCAACTTTATTTATAAAAACAACCAATTTTCTGCTTGTTTTTAATTTTAAGCAGACGCGTACAGTTACCATATTTGGAGAGCATGGTATAATGGCTCATATACCATGATGGCTAAGCCAATCAAAGCTCTAGAATTGCATTATCCGTTGATTCACTTTTTAATAAATGTATATAGACAAGCAGGTTGTTTGAAGTTAAGTCACAATCTTATTTCTTGTTTCTCAAGAAAAGAGAGAGAAGACAATCTCCAGTAGTAAAGCAAACAGCGGCAATTGCTGCTAAAACAGGCATTGGAGGAGCTTTTGCCAATACATTTGGGTTCGTCAACAATGCAGTTGTTGGACAAGCAGTGGATGACCGTAGATTCAGCTGGCTCCGCAGATTGAGCTTCAGTCGTAAAACTGGGCACCACGAGGAAGAATCAGTTTATGAAACGGATAACGCGACTGGAAAGAAAAAGCTGAGGAAGTTTTCCATGCGAAAAAAGTCGAACTGGTCTGAAAGAGGTAGAATTTTTGATTATTTGGACTTCTTTATTTCGTACCTCGTAGAAAGGCAGGGTTTTGAATTAAAACGTTACTTTTAGATTTATCATCATTCCACTGTAGCAAATATAGTATAAGGAAAACGACTCTCCCTTTTTTCTGTAAAAATCTATTCTCAAGTGTCAGAAATTGCTACTCTCATTTTTTCTGATTTTAAGCAAAATTATGGGAGGACCTTCTTGCGGAGTTTCCGCATCACGATCGCTGATCCCTAAAGCATTGTTTTTTCAGGCGATCATGTCTCCAGACCACCATCTACATCTTTAATAGAAGAGGAAGAAGATATTGATGAGCATGAAGAATACCTTAACCTAAGGGATCCTGGCGAAAAACAAAAATTGACCTTTGACCTCAGTAACTGTCAATGTGCAGAGGTGCTTGCCTCAGTCTTCCCTCAACTTGTCGATCATTGGCGCGCAGCAGGAAACAAACTTAAGACGGTGCGCTATTTAACCGAGTCTGGCGCCGCAGCATTGGCCACTTCCGCTAACATGCGGGCACTTTCATATCTGAACGAGGTTCAGTCCATCATAGAGGAGTCGAGTAAAAAGGAAGAGCAACTCTTGGCTACTATAGAAGAACGTGCGCGAGTTGAAAGTCTTATTGGACAGGTCAGAGCAAATACATGTATCTTTCCATAATACCCTGATTTGAAGCTGAACAATAACAACAACAATTTTTTCTATAGCTAGCTAACTAGTGCCACTATACAGCTTTCAGATGAATGGGCACATTGTCGATCTCATCCGGTAACTTCATTGTCATAACATTACTACGTATAGCGCAACACATTTTACAAGATATATATTCAAAATCATGATACGAAATACATTTATTTGTTAATAAGGTGGGTTCTAGACTTGATTATATGGGAAAAGATTCAATCTGATTCCCAAATTAATCATGGTAAAATCATTTATTTTCAAACGTCCTCAGGGATCAAATTAATGGTCTAGCAACTAAATTACTAGCTCAGTGAGTTCCTATTCTCACATTCTAGATAAAAAGAGGCCGAATCAATCGTCGTTACTTAAACATTTGACATGTTTTTGACTAAATGCTTAGGTGGAAGTTCAACAACAACAACAACAACAACAAGCAGTCTAAGCAAAGATGAATTTTACACAAATGCAGTCCAACCCCATTTTATGGACACCTCGTTATTAAGGACAGTTTTCTCTTTCCTTGGAGACCACTCTTACATTTTCTCCTAATTCAACCCCCGCTTGATACGAACACTCGTTAATTCGGACAACAGACACTTGTTTCTTGCCCAATCTATCGATCAACAACCAACCTCGCTAACGCAAACGCTTCATTATAAAATGTGTGCGTGATCGACCTTTCCCTTTTGTAATAAAAGTGTTCATTTCACAGCGTGTCGATATTCCCAGCGCCAATGTGCACCGGATAGGATGATTTTTAGACTTTAATTCCAGACTAGTTTTGATATCAAACGGTTCAGCAGAGAACGGTTTTGATGAGCGACTTTTGAGTGTCTTCGTGGATTCAAGCCGCGAAATGACGGCTTTGTGAAGGTTAAGAGATGTTTAATTTGACGATGCTCGTGTCCTTACTTGTGTTTTGTCACAAGTTATGTGATACAACTTGTTCTATTTAGCATTTAATTCTACACTCCCTCGAAAGTCTATTTCTTCACATGTTCATAATTTAGAATTCTGTACTCTGTTCTACACTTAAAGAATTCGTCGATATCAATTGGCGTAAAAATTTCGATGATCTAGCTACACTCAATCTACACTCTCGCTCAGTTCCACGACTCGGAACGACTACATAGTTCCAAGACTCTCGTGCAAAGTTCAGTTCTCAGATCAGGTGATGAGTTTTTCCGTTACAATGAAGCAATAATTTCCTAACATGTTTTATTACTTTAGTATTTAAGGCACTTTAATAACATGACGCACCTCTCTCCGACACCCCGTTAATGCAGACACTTTATATGGCCCCAGTGTCCGTATTAAGAGGCTTTGACTAGATTATATTGTAAATAATAAATCCAGCAGACATGCATGAATATCTCTGAAGGTTCTCTTAAAATGCTTAGTTCTTGCCAAGTCTGTGTTTCTTGTAAATGCTCTTTTTTCTGATATAAGGCATTGGCTCACATGAATCGTCTCCACGAAGCATTGGCTCACCTACTTTCAGGGCTAAGCATCTTGGGAAAGAATCAGCCAAGGTCTGATTTCGGATGCTACATGATGATCTTAAAAGAATCGTTGCGTCATTACTTGCACGTGTTTTTGCCAGGTTACTACATTGGAGAGGCGGGGTACGTATCATTAAGTATTCAACTGTCAACTGTCCTTTTCATTTATAACTAGCGATATGTGGAATAAGCCACCGTTATATATTAGAAACCCCAATAATCTTAAAGTGTTCAAAAAGGCCAAACAAAATTTTAAATTGGGATCTTTATACTAGTGTTTGTCTTGCATATGTAATTACTTTATTTTTAGCATTGTTACTATTTTTAATCTACTTTAACCTTTTCTCTCACAGTTTGTGACCTTTTCCTGAATGTTCTTATAAATTTTGGCTCTTTTAAACAGTTTTTTTTATCTGATAATATATTTTCATGTAATAGTTATATGTAGTTAAATAAGTTTTTACTGTAGTCTTATATATCACATGTACTTTCGAACGAGTTTTATTGTAAGCTCTTAGGTGTAACGTGTATAAATAAATTACTTTGTGGCTTACTTACTTGAGCGTAAGAACAAGTAGGCTGCGGTATATTCTTCAGATTTACTGTTTAAATGGAACTGAGTATCTGGATAAATGAACCGATTGTACTACATTTTCCACCAAGTGATATCGAACGTCAGTATTAAAACTGAAACGCCTTACAGTTACCTTCACGGCCTTACAGTTACCTTCACTGGACTGTTGTATCTGAAAGTGTTCGAGATATGGACAAGTCGCAGCACATGAACGCCATGGTCTTGTTTCCTTGCTCTTATGCCTTATGTCGGTTCATTCAAGGTCCCTTATAACATTTTAACGTGAAATAGGACACAGGAGATAAAAATAGCATCGATCCTAGAAGTCAGTGGCAATTTTCCACTTACATTATCTCTCACTGTTTTAGTCCTTTAGTCCATTTATATATGTGGTGTTAATTGTTTCTTTTTCAAGGGACAACTCAGCTCGACTGATTGAACAATCGCGATGCCTGAGCCATCTTAGCCACGTGTACCATTCCCTGCAACAGAACAACAGATCGCTGATGGCTGCCCTACAGGAGCTCAACGCTGCTGAAGAAGCCGAAGAAAACCTGCATGAGGTGTGTTCGGTAGATGGAGTCTTTTAAAACGGTTTTCGAGGTGCCAGGAGGATAGTAAAAATTGACTCAGTTTCAGTAATATATTTCCAGAACCGAAGGCTGACTGTTTGAATTCTGATCAGTTCACCCAGGCAGTTCAGGCATAGAGATAAAAAACGTCATAACCCTTTAATGGCCAAAGGCTGCAATTGCTAGGAGAGTAAATAAAACGAGAGTACCAACGCTGGAACAAATTATTTTGATTCTGTATTAAGAGACACCTAGAAGTGTTTTCCTTCAGGTGATTTTAGTTGATTGGTTGAGGTGACAGTTGTTGCTGAAAAACGAGGGACAACAACACTCGATAATACCAAAAGAGCTTAACCCCCTTTGGCGTTCTAGTTAAAATATAACTCATGAGCCTTCGGATTCTGAAATAGTCAATCCAAACGTCACAGTAAAGACCATTCCGAATAATAAAAGCAGTCTTTTTTCGTAAATTTGGATGCACCTCTATATGCCAGAAACCACTTTTGACATCAGTCGTCGAAAATATACTTGTACCAGCTGAGGAATCTAGCGCATCTCTAGCTAAAGGCAACTGAAATTAATCTACCCACATGATAAAGTAGGTTTAAAAATCAACGCAAAATCTAAAGCATCCATCCTTCTCTTGACAAAAACAACTAGAGAGCTCCATGGGGAGACAGACTCCTGAATTATTCCTTTTTCAGGCATTTTCTCCACTTGAAGATCTGTCTTATTTTCCGGGGATGCTCGGTATGGTCTTTGTTTAAAGGATATACTATTCCGTACCATTACCTATTACATTCGGTACAAGGCATGTTCTACTCAGTTGAATCCCCGAAGTGCCAGAAAAATCGCGAGTTGTTCAAACACCCCATAAACTAACAATCACGCTTACAGATTTGCTTCTTAGTTCCACTTTGAACATCTTCATATTCATCGTATTTTGCAGTTAATAAGCGCTTACGCAGGAGTCATTGAGTGTACACATCTTGTTGGCTGGAGAGGATGGGGGAAAACGTACGAAGAAATAGGAAAGAACAGGTAAATAATTTTTTGCCATACAAGAACTTCTCAACCTGAGGAGGCAGCGTGGCCGAGTGGTTAGAGCGCTGGACTTATAATTCTAACTGCTTCGCCATCTACCAGTTGGGATTCTTAACCTTGTTATCTACCATTTGAAGTTATTTATTTAGTTATCCCTGAAAAGCATCATAAATGGAGGATAATGAAGCATTTATTACTATTATTATTGTTGTTGTTGTTATAGCGGAGCAGAAAGGTTGTGTATCAACATGAATAGTAGAACAATTACCTCTCACAACGAAAACCTTCAGTCACGAACTTCATTTATCTCCCCTCAGCTTTAGACTCGAGTGCTAGGACCCGTCTCTTTACCCAGATAGATTGTGATAGCCCTAATCAGATAAATTCATATTTTCATACTCTCCCCAACCCTCAGGTGCGAAGACCCGTCACTTTACTCAGACCCAGAGGACATGATAACCGTGGCGCATCTCTACTGTGTCAGCCTCGCTTTCAGGCTAGCAATTGGCGGAGTTTCAATCGCTATCGCCTCAGGTTTGGTCCTACTTTTATCTTTCTTTTATCGAGATCTTTGTTGGAGCATGTAGTGTAGACCTACAAGGTGACCTCCTGGAAAATTATCTGAAACTCCTCCCATGAAAGTCGAAAGGTCTGATAAGTAATTTAAAGATAAATATAAAATACAATTTTCGAAACAGAGAGGATCTTATGTTAATCACATTGATCTTAAAGGTGAATCTGATGTACATCGACAGAAACGCCCACTACAAAATTGCATGTCATTTAGCAGGTGACAGGAGTGTAGTTGATTTGTGAAATGTTCAATTTTAGCTCTCTTCACTTGAGGTAGGAGTTTTCACCGTGGAGACATGTGGCCCTGACCATGAATAATTTTTCCAGCCTTTATTAGCAGCATTTCTTGTGGAGGTTCCGCTTCCGGTCATCATTTGTGCCTAGTCGTAGGTAACTTCGATTTCATAAAAAAAAAGAAATTAAACCAAATAAATTTTGCTTAATCGCATTAGAATCTAATCTTGTTTGTTTTCTTTAGCTAGATCGTTCAGGCAGGGTCCCGGAGCGATATTCATCATTCAAGATGCTTTTCTTTTTTATGACAGGTCGTTATGCTCTCGGTATTGCAAATCAAGTTCACGACTCACACATGAAGACAACTTGCATCCCTCTTCTTGCTCAAAGTCTTCTAGCCACTGCAAAGTAAGTGAAATCCAGTAATAAAAGACTGATGAAATGTTAAGCCAGATGGAAAAAAATCACTTTTATTTCATGAAACTGCAAAACGTAACTGTGATAAACAATTAGGTCAAAACAACACAGTGAAGATGAATTAAGTTGAGACTGTTTCCATTCATTCAACAGCAATAAAGTGATAACTTTGCCCTAGTTATATCACATATATCTGTTCAACGTCTGGCCTGTCGGGGAACAAGCCATTTTACTGATAATCGGAATGCACATTTTATCTATTTCTAAAAATTTACTTCCAAATGTGTACTGTCATGCACTAATTTAATTTTTTTGTTTTAATTCTCAGGATTCCTGAGTGTATTGAAGTCCTCAAGGAACTGAACTCCGCTGCATTAGAGTCCAGTGACTCTCACGGTCGTGCGCTTTACATGTGCTGTTGCTTTGATCTCATTCTTGAAGCAGGTTAAGTTATATTGTTACAAAAATTAGAATGAATTCTAGCTCCTCTCCTCTAAAACACGTATTGTGGTCTCGAGATTGGTTTGTAAGTAAATGAGACGTCAGTAAAGCAGTAAACCTAAACACCTATGGTTCACCCGGTAAATATCCACATGTACAAAACTGATGTATGAAGATTTTTAATACGTAGGTGAGTTTATCATAGAGGTCTCCGTAGTTATTCAGCTAATCTATAACCTTCATTTACAGGGTCCAATTTCGCAAAAGTGATTGGATTCTACAATTTTCTCATACAAACCCTCTAAATTACCCCACGTTCGCCCAATATAAAACTGCAGCCCATCTGTGTGAAATAGGAAGTTATAATGTCAAGAGGGCATATCAAAATCCATTATCTCCATGGTCCTCTCCCTTTCACGAGGAAGAAAAAATGCTATTCTTGGCGGGATTCTAATCGATGACATCATTCAAGCCTTCTGAGCATGAGTGGTTACAGAGAAGCTTATGAGTCCGCTTATGGCTTAGGACATGTTTGATATTATAAGCGCCCTCTATGCAGCTTGGATCAGCAGTGTCGAATGGAACCTAACTGGTATAAATTTTAAGAAATAAGATAGTGTTAAGCTTGGTAAAACGATAAATGTTTTCCATTTCTTTCAGGTTGGCAGCTGGAAGATATTAGTCAAATTATTCAGTTCACAGCAAAGATGTCTACGGATCCAGCATTCGCTTCTGATCTAGTCCCAAAGTTCTACCTAAATGCTTCACTTGCACTTTGGTAAGATTAAAATTTAATTTGTTACTTGTTATCACCTTGTACTCCTCTAAAGTTATATTCTTTTAATTCATGACATTAAAAAGGTAGACTTGATCGGAATTCGAACCCTGACCACTGAAGTAACCTGAAATAACCCCACGTCCTATAGAGTCGATCTAATATTCCCATTTTACCTAGATCGTACGGTAAAAAGGGATGAAAAAAGTAAAGGAATCGAATAAAATATGAGCCGTCTATACGCAAGTTTGAGGACACATGGAAATAACAAAAAATCGTTAATAATTCGAATTTACTAGTGTAATTTACACCGTGACGTTGTGGTGCGTTTGACTGGCATATTGATGGCATTGCCTATATTTGGTAATTGCCTTCACTAACTACTGGGAGCGTTATAAATGATGACGTTACATATGATACAAGGATGGTGGTTTCACACTGGCGGTTAAGGGTCTATCTTATGAATGATTAAACAAACTGAGAAAAAAGAATTGCTTGTTCATTTAAGTTAAGAGACTATATCAGTATCCGAAATGCAGATAAGCGGCGTACATGGGTTCTTCTATCTGTGCTTTATTTTTTTTAAGGACGATTAAAAAGAAGTGTTTCATTTTTTAACAGGTTCTTCAAATTTTGTTGTCCTTATTATTCTCCCTAAGAAAAGGAAAAAAAAAACATGCGTATTTCAGTTTTACAATTTCTTGATAGTGTTATGCACACCTTAAAAATTAAAATTTTCCTTGACTTTTTTCGGGTTTAGGCACGCCAGGAGAGAGGACTGGGGAAATGCCGATACATACTTTGCTACTGCTACTGGTATGCTGGCTAAAAAAATCTTTAATTCGACGCGTCCAATCTTGTTACATTGCCCTTTGATAAACTTTTAGAATCATATTTTAGGACAAAAATGTTTCCACAAGTCTTTCCAAAGACTTCTTTTCACTTGCGTACTTTGCAAAACTGGCTGGTGCTGACGACAGCTTGGAATAAACCTGAATAGTGTAGAATCACAGATCCGTGTCATCTGGATTATTATTAAACAGAGGCGATTTTTGTGGCTTTTGATATTTCCCTAGTTTGCATTTTTAATAAATTAAGCTTATTATATTTTTTATGATCACAGGGCTTATTAGGTAACTTAAGGTAAATGTTAAGAGTTTTGTCAAGTACACTGTTTATGGCTCAGTAAACATTCAACCGGAGGCAATATCACCCGATTGGGAAGTAATTTCTTTTTATTGCAGGAAACTATATTTAAAGCCAATGACCGTTGGATCTCTAATATGATAAGTTGCTTCTCTTACTAGCTCTAGAGCCATCAAAGTTAGAAGTCTTTATGGCTGTTCACGGGTTTGTGAAGATCGTGGAGTTTTGGCTGTTGAAGCAACGCCATAATGGCAAAAATAGACATTATGAGCACGAGGCTACTAAGGTGAGTTCATCAAATGAATTTTTTGATATGCAACCTAAAGATAATCGATATTAGGCCAGTTTTTCTAAATTATCTGCCGGGAATAACTTTATGGGTGAATTAACTGGGTATCATCGAAAAAAAAGAACACAACATCTTTGTTCCTAATTGCCTCACCAACGGATTTAAGATATAGTCAGCAACGAACGAGACAGAAGCCTGTTTAACCCTTCCAAGGGTCATCGACTTACCAACTGTCAAAATACTTTATTAACTTGCTGAAACCTTTGATTGACAAATCTGGACATAAACCACAGTCGACTGAGAACTTTATTGACGCCATCAAGACAAAACAGATACCTGACGAGCACAAACTAGTGTCTTCTGATGTGAAATCAATGTTCACCAGTATTCCACTTCAACTGGCTACAGATTACATTGACAACGCTACTACTGTTGAACTACCACTACCTACAGACGACATCATGGACGTACTCAACTTCTGCCTAACTTTGACGTACTTTCAGTACAACGGCAAACACTACAAACAGCTACCAGGGAGCAGCTATGTTTTAGCAGAAATTTTAATGCAAAACACCGAGGAACAAGCCCTAGTTGCTACTTATACGCGAACTATACCTCTTTGGTTACGCTACGATGACGACACTTTCACCGCCGTACACGCAAAGACAAAATATACGATTTTTACGAACACCTTAACAAACATCACGCGGACATGCAGTTTGGCACGAAGATCAAGGAAAATTGTAAAATACCTGTTCTAGACTGCTTGTTCACTCGCGACAACAAAATAATACGGCTAGGAGGGACAATTTACAGAAAAGCGACACATACCGACAGATTCACTAGATCGTATGTCATCGTACAACCCGACCTCTCTCAAGGCTACAACTATACGGACTTTGACGAGGACGCGCGCAATGAGTTTGCGACTCACCTGACAGCCTAAAAGACAAGACTGACTACCTAAACAACGGTTTTACTAAAACAACTACAGCGAGGACTTTGTTAGACGAAACACTCACAGTAACACTGATTCCAACACTCAGACCCACGTCAACTCTGGCCCTGTTACGACAGCGACTATACCATACATCAGAGGCACCTCTGAAAGTATCGCACCTATACTACATAATAACCTTACAACATACGTGTTGCACACAAACTTATAACCACTTTACGACAAGTTCAACTACTTTACTACTGTCAAAGACAAAGACAAACTGGAGGACAGACAGGGAGCAGTATACACGATCAAATGCTGCGATTGCCAGGCCACTTACATTGGTTGAAACCGGCAGAAATCTTAGCACGCGACCGACCGAACACAAACAAACAACAAGAAATGGTGAAGACAACAATCACTTTGCTGAACACCATTTACGGACGAAACATCAAATCAATTGTGACTCTGCGATATGTATTACGTATTCTGACTCACTTTAGAAAGTTCGTTTACTAACTTAGAACAAACGCGACTGAATCGTCAAGCAAAACTAATTACGAGAGAATAACTGGACAACCGACAATTCGACTAACAATAAACGACTGTTTAACTGTGACAAACATGGCGACTTAATTGACTAAGCAGATCAATAACCACAGTTTTGTATCATCAAGTGACTAACTCAATTTGACTCTGAAGATGACTACCACACAGGTTTCCGAAACGTCAGTCCCTCTCCTATTTAGGACTACTTTCACCCGGACGATCATACTCAACCTACTTATGATAAGTCACTCTGTGGAGTCAATCCCGTTGAAAAACTTAGTTCAACTTGGTTTAGTTTTCATACGACCGCTATAAACAGGTTTAAAGGAAGCTCACATACAGTATGCCGGTCTTCCAGAGTTTTATAAAGCTAACTTTGTTGATTCCAGGTTCTGAAGAAACTTAAAGGCTCACTTAATCATCATCCGGTGTTTGAAGGTCGGCGACTCCACTTGCTCGCTTATTATCATCTCCTGCTCGGCAAGAAGGAGAAGTGCAAGGTCAAGTTACGGAAATGTTGCAGCAAAAGCAAGAGCATGGGTGTCTGGCTGGAAGTTGAATGGGCCAAGAAAAATGAGAATGGTTGGTTCAGGGGCACCCTGGAGTCAGAGAAAGCTTACGAAGGGAAGTCCATGTTCAGTCTTCCAAAACCGCAAAAGGCCGCTTGACTTTAGTGTTTGTCTTTTAAAAACCCTCTGATCTTTCTAACGGAAAAGTGCATACAAAGTAACAAAACGTGCTTTTTTACCTCAAGGGACAATGAGAGTAGTGACTTGCCTCGAATAGCTGTCAATTACTACTAACTTTATTTGAAATGTCACTGACATAAGAGTTTATGTTTGTAGAGTGTACATTTTCTCTAGGAACCTGAAGTTGATATCAACTCCGAGTTCCACTTTCAAGTTTACTAATATCGTAACTTAAATTTAAATGTTTGCCTTTCATAATCGGCAATGTATCTGGCTGGGACCGCCAGGCATTTGTCATATCCATGCAGTTTTGTAATTTTTTAATTAAGGGTCTCTTAACACGTCACTCATAGACGTCACCTAGAATAAACTACATAAACCCAATCAAGGCTATAATCAGTCTTGAAAATGCTTTATTTTAATCCGTGCAATTTTAAGTATTTTTGTTAGAACTATATCCTTTATATTGCGCTGTTGTTTTAGCCCCTTCGCCCCATTTAAGGTAATTCAAGACAGTCCGTGGATTGTGGATTCCAAGTACGGGATTCCAGATTCCTTGTCAGTGGAACTTGGGATCAGGATTCCAATCGTTGTTGGGCTTCCGAATTCCTAGAGCGAAATTACATTGTACGGATTCCAAAGCCCAGAGCCGGGTTGCATTGTCTGCAATTTGATTATTGGATCCTCTAAAAAGAATGCAGAAAATTAACCGAAAAAGTGCTTTGAACAAGGGAAAAAGAAACCGGATTAAAACTTAACCCTAGTTTAGCAATGAATTGGCTTTTGACTTACTGGGCTCAGGATTTCGGATTCCAAAAGCAAAAATTTTCCACATTTCGAAATCCGCATAACCTTTCATGGGACGAGTCCCTAAACAGGCCGTAGGTCTTCAACAGTGGATAGCCATGTCCACTAGATGAATAACTACCTGGATAACGTCCGGGAATGGTTTCGTAACACTTAACCAGTGATTGGTGGTTTATCCAGTGGATCAATACTACTATTCAACTTTTGAGCAATCAGGACCAGTCAGGGCTTATCCTCGTGAAGCGGATTCTCAGAAACGCGTTTCCAGTGTATTCAAATTAAGCACGTAGCTTTTAGGACCTTGGTGGTTCTTTGCACAATTATTACTCTCTGTTGTCAGCTCAGTCTTTGTTTTGGAGTTGATATCCACTGACAGATTACTGGACTGTGGATCATTTTTCGTAATGTTCTCCTTTAGGTCTCCACCTGCCTCTGAAAAGAAGGAATATACAATTAGATTAAAATCAATGTGTATTAAATCGGTTCCAGCGAATGGAAATTTAATCGATGTTACATACCTTCGTGGCACACTGCTTTAACATTGTCGTCTCTTTGATCATCGTCGGACTCCTCCGCCATACTGTCACAAGACTGCACGTTGTATTCGGCGTGCGATTCGTCCACAGCAGTCAGGTCCAGATATGGATTTTCCTTCTGCATTATGGTTTCCAGGCTCTCCCGAATCTGAGTGAAAGTGGGACGATTTTCAGGGTTATTCTGCCAACAGTCCTGCATCATTTTGTAGCTGAAAAAAGAAAAAGAATAAGAGAAATTCACCGATTAAAGGGCGAATCAGCTAGTAGCTGTTGGTAACTGAATGGTTATTTAAGTTCGATATCTTCATCATCAATGGCTGTTTTTATACTAAGGACGCATTATCCGTCTGGACGAACTTGGGCAAACATTTTGTAGTTCGTCTGGTTATGCGTCTCTAGTATAAAGACGGGCACAAGACGCATTATGCGTCCAGACGAACTACCTTTCGTAGTGCGTCGTTCAAGACGTATTTCGAAGGAAAGTTTGTCCAGACGTATAATGCGTCTTGTGCCCGTCTTTATACTTGAGACGCATAACTAGATGAACTACAAATGTTTGCCCAAGTTCGTCTGGTCGGATAATGCGTCCTTAGTATAAAAACGGCCACAGACGCATTATCCGTCTGGACGAATAGTGCGTCCTCTAGTATAAAAACGGCCAATGCCACTACTTACAGCTCCTCGTTGCAAGTTTCTGGTTTTTCCATTCTGTACCCATTCTTCAGCAGTCGAAACAATTCTTTGCTTTCTATGGTAGGGTATGGCGTCCCACCTGATACAATGATTTATTAATCAGAACGGCTTGTGGCCAGTAATGCTCGGGAAGTATTTTCCCAGATATTAGGGAGTTTAAGCAAAGGTCGCGTTTTTGAGCGACGCACGCAAAGAGGGGAAGATTGCACCTTTATAAAAAGTCTATAAATTTACAGATTATAGACATTTTATTAGTCTATAAATTTACAAATTATAGACGTTTTATTAGTCTATAAATTTACAAATTATAGACATTTTATTTGTCGATTTTACTTTAGCAGGGCAAGACTCTAAAAATGCAGGCCTTTCTTTTTTATTTTTCTTTATGTGTGGGCACCAACTGGGACTTGATGCTCCCAGGCGTTCCTAGCGGAGACCGTGGAAACTGGGGATAAGAATCGTGACGACTTTGAATTCATTGTTTTCAAATGAGTCTCGTGATGAGCATAATAATAATAATAATAATAATAATAATAATAATAATAATAATAATAATAATAATAATAATAATAATAATAATAATAATAATAATAACCTTTATTGATAAATAAGTACACAAAGCACAAGTAAACGATAATACGATGCCAAAGCCAGAGGCTTATATGGCGTAGGTCAGAGAGTCACAATGTGCTGCTAAGTAATTATGCACGCGTATTAGAAACTTAACTAGAAATACGTATCTTGCAATGACCCTCGCGAAACTCGGTTTTGTAGGGGCACTCAAGTTGGGACGGGCTTTGGAACTGGATGGATGACCCACCGCGAATACCGTGTTACCGGCTAACAGGCGAATTTTGGATAAATTAGACGGCGTGAGATTCCTATTCATTGTACAGGTTGTTGGGAAAATTCAAAAGAAAGTCCAGTTTTCTTTTTGAGGGCAAAGGAAAGCTTTTCATTATGGAATTGTTTTTCGAGGAATTCTACTTTATTTTCTTCACGGCTGAGAGCTTGGCCTGTTTTGAAATGCAACCAAGGCAGCGACGTTTTGGAGAATTTTACTCTATGGTGAAGGAAATTAGTACGTTTGTAAAAGGAAATTTATGTACTTATCAATGTTTCATAGACGTTAAATTCATTTCTGTATCGGTGCTGAAAGAAAAATTACAAAATGTGCCCGGTTGGCGATGGCGTGATTTTGTGTTGAATTTTGCCGTGTGCTCAGCCGATTTTCACTTGTGTAAACGGATCCATGTTCTAGTTAAGTATTACGCGGATTGCTTTTAAGGATCAACTAATGGATTTTTTTTTTTCAATAAAATTTTTCAAGAAATAATTTCTTTGTCTATTGTTTTGTGTTTGCTCATTAATGTTAATGGCTCAAAACACGATCGTCAGACCAAGTTGACCCATTTTATGCTACTCACATATACACGCATCACCTCTGCAGAAATGAATTTTTAGGTACCTTTGAAAATATGAATTACTGATTATTCTAGTTATATAAAGGGATAATCCTTTAAGCCTGTTTTATGGATATTTTCACTCTACGTACGTTTACTCATGTTTGCTTCGCAGGTGGGTATTCGATAAAGTCGCGCAGTCGTCTGCCAAAGGGTTAAAAACAGCCATGTTCAATTTCGATTTGTCGATTTTTGAGTTGAGGTACAACGAGGTACATTGTCATTCCTTGAAATTATATCCCTTCCTCTCTTCAAAAATTATTATGGTTTCACAGAAACTCGACTATTATAGTAGGAAAATGTATTTACTTTCACGCGATTTCACGGGCTTGCCACTATTTTTTCAGCGAAAACCGAAAATTTGGCGATAAACACAGAACGGCCATTTTTTTTTAAAAAACTTTGAAAAAGTCAATTTTCCCCAGATCTCAGAGTTTTCACTTGAACTGTCACAAATGCTACTTACGTATCTTTTTTTTGGCAATATCACAAAACTGAGGAAGTTATGAGAAGTGTCACACAATTCCTCCAAAAATGGTTTAAATGATTTTTATGCCTAACCGAAAAATGATCATGTGCTAAGTGACCAACACTACGTTGTCTGCGTTTATTCAGCATAAAAAAGGCGTAAATGGCTACCAAGTCGTCAATATCATATAGCATATATTTTTTAAAGTCACTGTTACTCAAAATTCTATACAGATAGATTTAGCTGTTAGCGTACCTAGAGTAACTATTTCCCAAAGTACAACTCCAAAGGCCCATCTGTGAAAAAATACGAGAAAAAATGTCAGATTTGTAATTAAAAAACAGGTATGTTTTATATTGTTAACACTCTTATTTTTTGGCCATTTCAACTTCAGTAATTAAAAATAAAACACAAACTGCGGTAACAAGAGCAAACAAGATGAAACAAAGCATGTTACGAAAACTTTAGGATTTTAAAGGCTTGACGTCAGGTCTTCAGGTCAAGTGAAGTCTTTAAATTCTTGATTTTTGCTACATGCTTTGTTTCATCATGTTTGTTACCGCAGGCATGTTTTGGTTAAAGGAACTGGCTGATGCCTTAAATAGTGCTTATAATAATTGGGATGGACGATGCATGCCTTTTTTTCTTGCAAAATCGTTTATGATTAAGTTCATATCACAGGACTATCATAATGCACCAGTACTGCTCTAAATACGTTTTTTTTTTTAATTCAGCCAGAAAACCGTATAACGGAAGCAGGACAATAAGCTGTCTGCACTGGATAACGAGAGTAGCTGGAGCTTGGGTTATGACGTCACGAGTAAGGGATTATTCTATCCACACCTTGAATTTACACTTCTACCTATGGATGATTTTCTTAGCTTTTAGTCAATCCTAAAGCAAGACATTAATTGAGCTATTATGTATTAACTAAAAAACCTGTCTAGCAGGGTCTAAAAAGCGCTATAACAGCAGGATTAGCTCAGTCGGTAGAGCGCTTGACTGCAGAGCGGGAGGTCGCGGGTTCGATTCCTGGGGCCGGACCAATACTCAGGGTCTTAACATAACCGAGAAATGAAGGTACTCCCTTTGCACTGCAGGCGGCTGGACCTTTGCGTGGCTCGGATGACCACGTAAAATGGCGGTCCCCTCTCCATTAGGAGACGTAAAATATAGTGTCCCCAATTAGCACTTTCGTGCTAAATACATTGACACTCAAATAAAGTGCCTTTTTTTACAGCATGGCATAACATAATCTAAATGAGATTCCACCGCATTTTATAGATGAGGTCAAGACTATAAATACTGTGATATCATCGGCGTCAATGCATTTGATCGCAAAGTAAAGAAAGCCTCACCAAAAAAAGTAAAAATACTGCTACTATACTGCTGTCAGTGTTTTTTTTTCCAGTGTGACCTTTAACATAGGCAGAGTCGTAAACAAGCCAGCTACGTGAAATACTTCGTAAAAGCTAAAACCCGTGCCGAAAAAACTTCTATAAGCAGGGCATAGGCTCGCTCTATTAAAATATTTGATTCATATGAACTTTGCATTGAAAGAGTATATGTAGTCTTTTCTGTATTTTCGAAAAGCGTTATATTTAGTTAATATGCGCTAATTATCAGTAATCTTACACATCGCTCTTCGTAGTGAATGTCTGGTCAAAGATGGCTTCTGTTGACATCCATTTGAAAGGAAGTTTCCTGTTTCGTTTGCCATGGTAAACTTTCTTTTCATACACTTGTCGACTCAGTCCAAAGTCTGACACTTTTGCAATTTTCTTTTCTCCAATAAGTACATTTCTAGCCGCCAAATCGCGATGAACGTATCCCTTTCTCGCCAGGTATTCCTTACACAGTGGAAAAAACATTTTATGTTAGCGATTTAAACGTGCTGCAAAGTACAATTAAGTGGAACAACCGCGTAAAAGAGCCCTAGGTTTATCGTAATACTGCACTAAGGAGCTTATCAGAGACCACAAATGAAAAAAAGTTTTCAATCATTTGCAGATGTCAGAGCAATGAACTAGCACTTTCGGTTGGGAAACATACTTAAGCCTAGAGCTCCGCGGTCCGGAACCAAGCCAGTTGTGCTAACTAGAAGAAGTTTGGTGGTCCAGTTTTCTTCACTAGTGGACGAACGTTTTTCTCAGAAAAGTAGCTTAAGATTGGTGGCTTGCTTACCATGCCTTGACAAACATGCCAAGCAAACGCCATTAGATTTCCAGGGGTCAAAATCTCCTCGTTGTAGTATTCTTTTTCTTCCTGATCTTCCGTTTTCAAGACTGTATTGGTTTCCCTGCCAGTGTTTATCCTGTTTATCTGATCGTCTGGTGTAGTGAATGTGATTGAACATCCAAGCTCTTTGTTTGACTTTTGAAAGGCCTGGAAGACGTATAGTAAAGAGGGATATGAACCAACTCTGCACTTCATTGGGTCTCCCATAATACACCTTGTTTACCCGCCAATATTTTGCCAAAAAATTAATTGATTGTTTTCAATTCCTTTTGAGACAGCTGTATTATTAATCATATAAGAGAAATTCCCTTTTTTGGGCGGGGGCGGGGGGGGGGGGGGGAAGAATAGGGGCAATCAAGGTGTATTATGGGAGATGTGCAAATGGTGTATGTACTATTTAGTTTAAGTAATACGCTCCAAATTTTTGTACACAAGGTGCCGTATTAATTATAAGCAACACTGATCTGTTTCTTTTAATGCATTGACTAGCTTATTCATAAGAGCCTTGAAAGCTTGAATGTCACTGTTTTGAGAAGAACAAAGGAATTTTTAAGGTATCGAATAATTTTTTGTAGTAAGAACTTGAGTTCTCTTGGTCCCAAAGACCGTAATCCCATCATATCCATAATAAAACACGGTGGTGATAAAAATTGTGGAATTAACCTTTTATATCAATTTGCCGTTTCCTATGGGAACGTCCACGTTTTTCACACTGAGGAACCTGCCATGGATGTGTCAATTAGGAAAGAGGAATTACCGCCTCCCCTCTCCTCACCACGGATTTTCCCTGGCATATAGGCAAAGCCACTTTAAAACTTTAAATGGAAAGCAGATAGTTTTGTAAAACGATCCAGCATGTCTACGCCACCAAACCAGGAGTTCCTAGTTATTGGATATCCCGCTACTTAAAACAAATACTGGTAAACGTTCATTTTAGAATGCCGCCCTAAGAGGCTCGATCAAAGTTTGCTAAGACGATAAAACTTTTAAGCGTGCACTGCTGCGAAAAAGCTGCTTGAAGAATTTCTTAATAATTAGCATTACAATAATTCTTTATAATACATGTGTAATTCATATGCATAATAGAGATTAGCTTGTAAATATTTTAGTTCTAATGTCATTTCTATTTTAACTGGTTTTAAGACAGTTATAAAATGCGTTTGTCTGTACTTCTGAAATGCCCTGATTAGGGACGGAGTATAATAAAGTATCCATGTAAGTATTTAAGGGGATAAATACCGTTTTCCTATGTTTTCTGAGGTAGTGTAGGAGATCACCGTATGGGGCATATTCAACTAACAAAAACATAGGTTCCTCGAGAGTGCAGCAGCCGACCATGCTGACAATATTCTTGTGGGACCCCACCGCCTTCATCAACTGAATTTCGTCCAGAAAGTCTTGCCGTACACTTTCATCTGGCATGTCTAAAACAAAAAGAAAACTAAGTATTAACAATAATAATAATAAAATGTCTTTCTTTGGCTTGGTTCGGGTCTGTTTTAGCAGCGAGACTTTTACATCAACCAGAGCTGAAGCCGCATTTAAAGCCTAGGAAACGTAATTTTTAGAATAAAAGTGAATTTTTTCTATTCAATTCTTTTCAAGAAGGTTACAAGATATCTATTTTTAGTAGCAGAAACAACAGGTACTCACTATGAAGCATTTTTACTGCAACCACGTATGTTTCACTTCCATTGATAGTTTTAGCAGTTTTCCTCCAAGGCTTCAAACAAAACTTCTGGGGTAAAGAGCTGGTGGGTTTGACTAGAGTTCCCTTGAAAACTTTACCAAAAGCTCCCTCTCCGATCTCATTCTCAAGCGTAACAAGGTCTCCGTCTACCTCCCAGTGATCAATTATCACACCGTTTTTCCTGTAAAAAAATAAGGAGGTAAGAATTTGTTGTTGTACTGAAATGTTAAAAAAGTTATAAAGGTCATAATTGGTGACCACTGAAAGCGTTAACAACCCGTTTTACTGATTCAGTTGTTGGTTCAAAAAATTAATTGAGACCACAAATATTATAAAGAGGTCTCAATTAATTTTTCGATTAAATTTCATAACATATGCCATAAACATACGTGTGCCTTTTAATTCAACTTTTATCGTTGCATAATTATACAAGACAAAAATTATGAATCAATGATTCTGAAGCTAAGGGGTCTATCACTAAATCTTGAGCTGTATGTTTTACGTGACAAAATGTTTTGCTCATATTTTATATAAGAACTCAGTCACCAATTAACTATAGCTCAACGGAAGCTTTCGCATTATGCCAATGCAGTATTACTTTTGAACAATCTTAATTTCATAATTTTATTGTCCTTCGATTTTCTCCGACTCATTTCCTCGCGTCTAATTTAGGTTATAAACATTGAAGATTAAAAAGATCTGCTTCCGCCCAAAATTGTCAATTCAGCTCTACAGGCCACTGTCTGATTCAGCTCGGCCCTCTTGGAGCCATTTGAGCACAATTTAAGCCAAACCAGCCCGATCAAAAAGCTTTTCCCCATTTTTAGAGCAAAACAGATCTTTCTGATTTACATCGAGGACAAAGTATTTTTTTACCCTGGAATGAGACCTTGTTTCCTTAAAATCTTCTGTTTTCTCCAGCGACGCCAAATAAAGATCATGCAAATAAGGGCCGCGAGCAGAAAACCAATCACAAGTCCAGTAATTGCACCAGGTGTAAAAATGAAATCCATGCCACTAATGACTCTTTCTGCCTTCTTTGCTGGTAATAAAATAACATAGAGTATCACTAACGTTGGAATTTAAGTTATCACTACGTCATATTCCTCTTTGGTTGGCAAGCGATGCAATTTATAAATGTCGATTAATATTCCATCGTAGGAAACTAAGCGAAGCTACAATAAAAGTACATAATACTAGTCTTAGAGCGTTAGGGAAAGGGCTAAGGTCTCATAACACATAGACCAATTAAAAAGACATCCTATGTGTTAATTTCTTTGCGTTACGGTTACTCTTCGGTGACTAGTTTCCATAGTTACTATATTCCTGAACATGCACGCTGTTTAGTTGATATTCGCCGTTGATCTGTTATCTAACTAAAGTAAAGACTTAAACAACAGTATACATTAATATTACTCACAATTCAAGCGGTTCGGTTAGATAATGAAGAGAGATAAGTCTACGAGCCATACTCCATATGAGCCTTATTTACTTCACAGTTTGAGTCGACGTATTAATTTCGACGGTTGGGGTCAAATACAACTGAATGAAATTTAGCCGAATTCTACAAAAAAATCTCATAATTTTGTTCCTAGCTCAGGTTTTCGAAAAAAAAAACTATTCTGAGACCTATCATCAAATTACCAAAAGGGATTATTTTCAACAAAAAAAGGTAAGTAACTGGAAGAAATCTTTTCCAGTTGGTTTTATTTCCTTCCTTACGCACATTTCGGCGACTAACGGTCGTTCAGGAATCAAAATAGTCTCTGAGGGCTTTCCTAACAGTTGCTTGTTTTAGTGATATTCTCTCAATGTCACACCAAAGGTCAGGAGCAACAACAAATACAGTTGAACCCCTTCTTATATTTTCTAGTGTAGAGAGTACTGCTCAAATTTGTATAGAAATGTTAAATTCAGTAATCGTCGCTGCTTTATGGTTATAAACGCGCACGACGAGCTCGTTTTTTGAAACTCACAGTACACCGCTAACCGTTAAAGCAGATTGGAGACAGGTAACTAGACCGTCCGCTGATAACTTACTCCCCGAAGACGAAATGAAACCAAAATTTTAAAGATTTTGACTGATTTTATCATCCCTGTGGGTGTACTTTTTTCGCTGTTTGGACGAGAGTTAAATGTATTACATACGGTACCGTCAAAATTTCAAATTATCTTACTTGGTTCTTTTCTAACAATTGAAATCTTAGTAGCAATTCCCGTTACGGCGGACGCGGCAAACACAGGAGTGACCTGAAAAAGGAAATAGACTATACATGGTCAAGATTCTGACTACATCCATTTAACAATAACGCGTAATTATGCAATATAAGAGATTAGCTCACAAACGGCCTTTTAACTAGCTGGCTGAACAAATAAATTATGGAACTTATGTAAACATACAAGTATCAGGTAAAAAAAAAAATCGGTAAATTGGCACTAGAACTTTACAAATCGGATACTGGTGCCCAGGCACAGTTCTGAACTCGATGTACTCCTGCTCTGAAACGTTTATTACTACGTTGTTTCTACGGAGAGCGAGCGACATGTGAGACCCAGCGAACTTAACTGTACTTGAAGACTTAGCGAATTTGACCAATTTCTCACCGGTTGTTCGGCAGAAAAAACAAAAACAATTTCTGCTTATAACATAGAATATATTATTAAAATATTTGGTAACCAGCAAATAACGTAGTTTAACTAGACGGTAAGTCGGATAAGATCCAACATTTAGCTTAAAGCATCCAAATTACGAGTATCATGATTTTGAAAATTCCTGTTATGATAACTAATGTAGAACAATAATGATACTACTCTGACTACTAAAAATAATAATCTTCGTTATCATCAACATCGCAATCATTATCATCATTAACATTATTACCTTTATAGTTAAATTAGCAACAAATTACACTGTAAAAGTTCCGCCATGACGACATTTTAAAAATGCAGGGCCGGAAATTCTCAAACTTAAGGACTTCTCTTTGTCTAGAAACAAATTAAACCTCAGGCACTCACCTGAAATTCGACCCTCTCATTCAGGTTAATTCCATCTATAACAACACTGTTATCTGTCTGTGAGGAAAGTTCACACAAACAAACGAATTGCAACGACAACTGTCACAAAAACTCCATGTATTTTTCTGTGTTTACGTCATGGTTCAAAATTAGGGTGCGTATTTCTGGGATGATCCCGATCAGCATCAGTGATCCAGGATTACTGGGATCATGGTAAAAATGAACCGATGAATCCCTTAGATTCAGGGTAAGATTATTAACGTAGGTAAATGTATTAGAAAATTGACAATCAACCTTTCACAATTTCTCCAGCTCTGCCAAAATAGCCGAGCTGCCATTCCTTTCACACCGTCTCCATCTTCTGTCTATTTCGATACGACGGCAAAGTCTTTCGAATTTGGTCAATGCAAGCTGACCACGAAGGATAGTTAAGCGATTTAAGGCAATCAGAGATGGAGTGATATTTTTAATGATGAATATATAAAGAAAAACTAACCTGAACGGAAAAGTGATTGTGAATCAAACATAAATAAAGCAAATAAAATTCTATTCTATTATTATTCCACTATTAAAAGTCTATTTTACGTAAGAGACAGAAAATCTTATTAAGACCATGTGTTATATCATTTATGACTTGTAGGTAGCCAGCTATAAGTGGCGTTGACTAAGAAAGCATTGGAGAACAGAAATTGAATTTTTCTACTTGAATTGAACGCGTATTCGAACTAAGTATAACTGCTTTATTCAAAATTTCTAATACGTCGGCTTCCTGACAGCTGCAACAAAAAGTAACCTACCGTTGTATTTTCGTTGTCGAGACCAATGGCAATAAGTCGTTTCATCTCCCCCTTCATTTCCTTGGCAGCATTGTATACGTAATAGCTGATACTACTTTGTATAAAAAGTGGTTTCTCCCATCTGACTATAGTGCTGAATGAGGTAGAGGAACCGGGAACTAGTTGCTCGTTCTTCAGTCCAACAACCTTTAACAGCTCCGCTCTAGGTGCTAGGGTAAGTGGTATGTTGTATCGAGTTGGAAGTTGAGGAGACATAATAGAGAGATTATGAGCCTCAAGTAGATACACCGTCTCTGCTTACAGGAACGGGTAGGCAACCATTTACCACGTACTTCTATTATTGGGGGACCAAAAATTCTACCCGGCAGTCTAGGGAGCAGGAATTTTGTGCCTAAACATAAAACTATAGAATTTGACGCAATGGAAGGAACGCCACGCCACAAAGTATATCCTAATCAACTGAACTAGCTAAATAGAGAAAAAAGATTGCTTCGCCAAAAATAAATTAGAGCCCATCTTTTGTAATGCTTTACAAAACGGAACAGCGTAAACCATTTGATTTCCTAACAGGATTTTCTGGCTCTCCCATGTAAATGGCAACGTAGGACTTGTGCCAGGGTAACCCGCACCCGTTCACGGTAACTGAATGGCGTATATCTTAAAGTCCCAATTTATAACCACGTTTTCCCCTTACGGCAAACGTCAATTCGTAGCACATGACCGAGACTTTTCCCTTGCCTTGTCCTTTACTTGTTTCGTTCGAGTTAACGGTAAAGGGCCAGACTGCATTCAAGGTTCAGGTTTGTTTGCCCAAGACCTAATCAATGCTTTCCTAAGGTCTTTATTATCTAACCTGGTGCAGTTCCCCTTACTTCTTTTTCTATCTTCGGTAAATTTTTGTTTTCATACATTGGTGCAACCTGAAATATAACACATGTCTTCATGTAAGTACAAAAATGATAGGTATTCAATATGCTTTCTGCCCTTCGTAGTTGGGCCAATAAGGAAATTAAGACTCGCTACTACAAATTTCACAGCTATGAGTGGTGGTGGCGGTGGTTGTTAAAGGAAAAATAGAAATTAGGTAGTGTTGGTGGTCATGGGTGGCGGTGGCGGTGCGGTGGATGGAAAACAATAAAAAGGTGGTGGTAGTAGTGGTCATAATAAAACGATAACAAGTGATAAAAAATGGTAGTGGTGGTAAATTTATAGAAATACTTTGGTGGTGGTGGTGGTGGTGGTTGTGGTAAAACAATTTACGTGATGGTGGTGGTGGAAAGGCGATAAAAATGTGGTGGTGGTAGCGGTGGTATTGGTAAAACAAAAGAGATGTGGTGGTGGTGCCGATATTAAAACAATAAAATATTGTGGTGGCGATGGTGGTGCAATGATAAAACAATGGAAATGTGTTGGTGGCGTTGACAGTAGTGGAAAACAATGGAAATCTGGTGGTGGAGTGCGAGTTAGCGCTTACTCCTCAGTCGACAAAATGAATCAACAGATGAATACTTTATTCAGGTTTTAGTCAAGCAATTAAAAAACCAAGCCATTCATTGACCCAGCAAACAAAAAAACTTGTCCAAAGAGCTAAACAACCTAAAAATAGTACATGTCCTTATCTTAATGAGATTCGCATTTCATTCATGAGCTAAACACTTTGACGTAATAGATGAATTTCTGCTTTCCTAAATGAGATTCCTGCGCCCCCCCCCCCCCCCTCCCCCGCAAAGGAAGTAAAACATCTCTACTATTCTACAAAACGTATATCTCAATGATATCGGTCTCGCTTGTCTCTGAGGTGATCTTAGTTTATTTGCTAATCGTACCTTCAATCTAACCGTCTCGTTTGGTCTTATCTCAGATAAGTACAGCCATGGTTCCGTCTGAAAACAAAGGCGGGAGAGAATCAACCATTATGATCTGAGAAATAATCCTAGCTAAATTATCGGCCAACCAGTTTTTAGAGAAAGAAACATAAGCTTGACTTTGCCTTATGGAACGGTTAAAAAGGTTATATTCATATTTAATTGAGTGAATCCTTAAAGCTCCCCACGGGCCTAAACAGGGTTTTTGAAAAAGCTCGGAGCAATTTATATTGTTTTTAGGATTTAACTTAATGACTGACTGAACTCAATAAAGTTTCATACCCTGTTTTCTCTGATCTTTATTGCACGCTTTTTGTATCCTATCAGCTCGTAGGTAAGGTGATAGCCATAAAGAGTATAGTTGAACACCGGTCCCGACCACGAAAATCTCACCGAGAATGTGCTATTTCCTTTTCCTCGTACAAATTCGCCGACTTCTATATTTCGCACCTTCAAGTCGGCTTCCGGTGGAACTAAAAGCACAAAAGGTAATTAATCCGATATTGTCAGCAAAGGTATTATCCACTGTTCAATTAAGGATTAATCTAGATAGTTTCAGACAGGGCTTTTCTTTATGAATAGGCAAACTGTCCTATTTTAAGAAAAACAGGACAGCTGGTCTGAGCCAATCAATTTCCAGAAATCAAAATAGCCTTCTATACAAACTAGCCAATCAGGGCAAAGTTCCTTTGAAAAAGAAACAAAAATGTCTCGTTGGCTGAGACGGTTCGTCGGCGAACACTCTCTTGGTTTCTTGTGGTCAGAAAACAAAAACGTTTTTCTTTCGAGAAACAGGCCCGTGGATAATGAGTGAGCGCTAAAACTTTGGAAACGAATTAGAAAACACTGCATGATAATCGAGGCGGATCCCAACCTTTATCCGCACTGATAATTGTGGTTAGACGTTGGCATTCAAAACAATGTTAATTGATTTTCAATAATTTTTGTGTTAAAAGTTCAAAATCTTTTCATCTTTGTTTTGTCTTGTTTGTTAAACGACGTGACGATCACAGTGTTTTCAGGTTCAAGCGGGTTCAGGACGTACTCAGGTACATTGTCGCAATCTAAGATGTATTGGTGTAGCTCTTTGGAAGATAGCTACATTGTTATTATCATTATTGTTGTTGTTATTGTTATTATTATTAAATGATGAATACAGTAGAACCCTGATAACCAGAACTCTGCAGGGAAACGAAAGGAAAACAGTTCAAATTATTAGGGTTGATTGAATCTTCAACATGCCTTTGCTGATTTTTCAGCTTTTCGGTACACAGTAAAGCGCAAATCAAAATTATCTCTCTAGTAACTGTAACATATACATTTTCATGATGATACAGGGAATCAAAATAGCTTTAATTTCAAATAAGGGATCTGTTCGTTGCACTTATTAGAGAGTTCTTTTACCGATTATTAGACAAAAAAAGCGGTGGCATTGGTGGTGAGTTGCAAGAAATAGAGATATTCGAGTTAAAAATGCAAATTCTGCAGATGAGAAAAGAAAGACTGGATCAGTATTTCTTGAAAGTTTGGGATATCTTACGCTCTGCCATTGTTTATCGTTTCCCTGGTAAAATGTATCCGTGAATTGAATTTTTGTTTGATATCGTTATTAAGAGGTGATTGTCGATCTATAAAGAGTAAAAAGTGCATGTACAGCGTAAAGCGTGACTAGCTTTACGTATCATAAATAACTGTTCTGAGAACGTTTTGAGTTTTGTCATTGATACCTTCTGCCGTTGCCCTGTCAAGTTGTTCTTTTCCTTTTAACCATGACAGGTCGTATTTGGGAGTAACCTGAAAGGAAACAAAGCTGTCAATTTTGACTAACAATAGACGACTGTTTAACTGTGACAATAGACGGATCGAAACGCACCAATTACTGATTACGAGTCTTCATAGCCAATAACATCACGGCTTAACTGACAGACGACCAATAACATCGCGACGTAATTGACCAATCAGATCAATAACCAGAGTATAATACCATCAACTGACGTGATACAACTCACTTTGACTCTGAAGATGACTACCCCACTGGTTGTCGAAACGTCAGTCACTG
>NC_133207.1:33876139-33898639 GCF_958299795.1 Porites lutea | reverse complement strand
GACCTGTGTGGTAGTCATCTTCAGAGTCAAAGTGAGTTGTATCACGTCAGTTGATGGTATTATACTCTGGTTATTGATCTGATTGGTCAATTATGTCGCGATGTTATTGGTCGTCTGTCAGTTAAGCTGTGATGTTATTGGCTAAGAAGACTCGTAATTAGTAGTTGGTGCGTTTCGATCCGTCTATTGTCACAGTTAAACAGTCGTCTATTGTTAGTCAAGTTGTCAGTTCAGTCGTTCTCTCGCGGATAGTTTTGCCTGATCTCGTCAATAAGTCGTTTGTACGGCGCTGGTAATTAACTGTTGGCTACGATTCAGTGGCGTTTGTCCTAAGTTAGGAAACCAGCTTTCTAAAGTAAGACGTTGCTAAGACCTAGCTACCTACACGCAACCTATACCTTCTTGGTTACGTTACGTTGACGACACATTCACCGCCGTACACAAAGACGGAATCGACGATTTTCTCGAACACCTTAACAGACAGAACGCGGACATACAGTTCACCAAGGAGATCGAAGGAAATGGTAAGATACCTTTTCTAGACTGCTTGGTCACTCGCGACAACAACAAACTAAAAACGACTATTTACAGAAAACCGACACATACCGACCGATTACTAGAGCAGTATTCGGTACAATCCGACCTCTCACAAGGCTACTACTATCCGGACTAAGACGAGACGAGCGCAACAAGTTTGCGACTCAGCTGACAGCCTACAAGACGAGACTGATTATCTTAACAACGTTTTTAGAAAGGACAATTACAACACGGACTTTGTTAGAAGGAACACTCACAGTAACACTGATTCCAACACTCAGACCAACTCTGGCCCTGTTACGACAGCGACTATACCGTACTCAGAGGCACCTCTGAAACTATTGCACGTGTATTACAACCTTACAATATACGTGTTGCACACAAACCGATAACCACTTTACTGCGACTGCTTACTAATGTCAAGGACAAAGACAAACCGGAGGACAGACAGGGAGCAGTATACAAGATCAAATGCTGCGACTGCCAGGCTTCTTACATTGGTGAAACCGGCAGAAACCTAAGCACGCGACTGACCGAACACAAACGAGCGACGAGGAATGGTGACGTCAACAATCACATTAATGAGCACCATTTACAGACGAAACTTCTGAGATTGACTCTGCGACATGTTTAACGTATTCTACAGACTACTATCAACCTCTTACTTTAGAAAGCTGGTTTACTAACTTAGAACAAACGCCACTGAATCGTAGCCAACAGTTCCTTAGCGCCGTACAAAAGACTTGTTGACGAGATCAAGCAAAACTAACTACGGGAGAACGACGGAACTGACAACTTGACTAACAATAGACGACTGTTTAACTGTGGCAATAGACGGATCGAAACGCACCAATTACTGATTACGAGTCTTCATAGCCAATAACATCACAGCTTAACTGACAGACGACCAATAACATCGCAACATAATTGACCAATCAGATCAATAACCAGAGTATAATACCATCAACTGACGTGATACAACTCACTTTGACTCTGAAGATGACTACCGCACAGGTTGTCGAAACTTCAGTCACTGTCAACAACAACAGTCCTATTCTGGAGTACGTTCACCCGGACGATCAAACTCAACCTACTTTTGAAATGACTCCTGGGTTTAAACCTTTCACATATAAAAGATTGTCAATGATCAGTTAAACAAAAGGTTGTATGCGTTAAGAATAAACTCCTAATCGCAGCTTAGTAATACTAATTCTATGCGCTGGATTTCTAACTCCCTTAAGATATTCTTCTGAGGGTAATCTGATCTTTTTAAATTTCCTTGTTTGTATATTTTTCTCCAGAGGTATTCAAGCAACCTTGAAAATGAGTGAGTGTGAGTGAGTGAGTTTGTTCCCCAATAGGCTAAGTTGCATAGCTAGTTGTACTGGCTTTATATTGGCTCATTTTTCTTGATTTGGACGGTGGACAATTTGTCTCTTTCAAATTATCCAAATCAACCCATAATTGGACGGTTTTAAAAAATTAAATAATTATAGCTTTGCTGACAACATCGGATTAGCTACCATCTAATACATAATTAAAAAGAAATAAACTTAATATTAATCAATTGACCGTTTACAGTGTCAGCATACCCGTTAATTAAAACATTTAATAAAAAAAGACAAAAGTAAAAGAGAAAAAAGGAAAAGGAAAAGCAGTAGATAAGTGATGTTAATATACAAACAGGTGGATATCCATAATCGTTTGATAAGTGAACGGAGGCAAATAATTCTAAAACTTACACTTGATGAAGAAGCATTTGCTTTTGGGAAAATTGGTTATATTATCACAGCCTGAAAGAAAAGTGTATATTACCAGTAAAACAATTAACAAAATATTAAACAAAAACATTTCAATGTCGTTACTTGAAAGATATTCTAGTAGAGATCGAGGGAAGAGAGTAGGACAAGAGGGCTACTTGCAGAATGTGGATTTACTCGGGACAAGAATTGAGATAATTACTTTTAAGTGGTTGTCTTTTAAAGCAGTGATATTTTCCAGTATCACAGAAACCTAATTTCTGGACCTTATGATCATTATAATCATTCAGACAATTTTCTTCTGAAGTTTAATCGATTCAGAGGTCATTATTACGTTACTGCAGATAGTAGTTTCGTAACAATGGTCTGCTCATGCGCAATAGACGAAAAGCTCGTTTTACTGCTGAACATGCTTTCTTTATTCGCACTTTGCCCTTCTCCGTCGGTGGGTGGAGGCGGAATCATGAATCATGAATCATAGTTACAAAACATGTAAGAATCATGAATCTTCGTTTAAAAACTAGGGAATGATGAATCTTTGTACTTCGGCTGGGGAATAAATGAATAACGAGACTCAAAGGAAAGCTCAGCAAAATAAACATATAAATTAGTAGCGTTCGATCCATGGAATGAAGGATATGGCGTTTCCGAGAGTCCAATTTTCAAAAATTTTCGCGGGGGAGCATGCTCTGAGAACCCCCTAGCAGTAATTGGTGCATTCGGGGCTGACGGTCAGCTTGCTTTTCCAGTATCTTCTTCGGCCTGGCGCTTAATATTCATGCCAGTTACAAAAAAACCAGTATCTAGACAAAACGAATGATGATACCGAGCCTGTATGAAGGAGAAGTTTGAACGCCAAAGGAACTATACATATACAAAACGAAACTAAGTTGCCACTGAGAAAATCATTAAGTCAGTGGGTGTTCAAAAGTTTTCGTGAATCTTGAATCTGGAAAAAAAGTCTTGTAGGAATCATGAATCATTGAGGCAAAAACGAGCGGAATCATGACTATCAAGATTCAAATGATTCCGCTTCTACCACTGATTGTCTGTGGTGACAACAACGGCTCCGCATTTCTATAATTAATTTCAACTCAAAAGAGGCACGCCCATTAAATTAACTTGTTTTGCAAAATATCATCGGTGTTACGTTTCGCAGTCCAATAAACTATTCGTAGACCTATTATTAGCACGAATCTTCTGCATCAGCGAATGATTGACCAAACACTGAAAAACAATAGGGGATAGCTTAAACAGATCCCACTTACGACAAAAAATGTGTCACCCACAGAAGTCCACATTTGTATAAATACATGAGAACAAATGAATAAATAAATAAACAAGCCACCCTTATTTGGAACACGTAAAACCCTTATAATTAAAGTATTATCCCTAATGACTTTCTGTCTAGATGGAATTGGAACTTGAAGAAGGAGGAAAAATCCACAGTAACGCTTTACTGGACTCAGAAATGTCTTGAAGCACCAGCAGAGAAGAGGAAAACCAATGAATTAACCCACATTAGGATAGGAGGCAAGTGCTCTCACCACTACGCAATCTCTGTTAGCGAAAATTTAAGGTTAAATATAAAAAGGAAATTGTCCATTCTAGTTTCTAGGTGACATTAATGGTGACGCTACTCCTTGCCTGTGGCTAAAATCTCGAAAAATTTACCTGGAGAGTTGTATGCTATTGTTATTGGGTCACTGAAACTACACCCAATTTTGGAACGAACCTAGAGTAGAAAGAAAAGGTACCATGACATTCAACAATCACTACTTGGGACACCGGAGAAGAGCTCATCGATCTTAGCAATTCTACAAATTGTACAATGGAACAACAACTCACCTCGGATAGTTGCGACAGAACTCACTGAGTTAGATTGGAGTTAGGGGCGTAGCCAGCTTTTTTACTACAATCCTGGACAGTCCTTGGGACAGTACCGCAATATTCATATTTTTCTGTTATTTCTCGGTTCCCTCTTAAAACAGTGCAGCGTTTTCAAAATTTTCTTGCGGTTCTCCCTCCCCCCACCCTATACAAAGTTGAAACTCGGAAAAAAATTATGGATACACGCGTCCAACATTGTTTGTGGGGTGAGGGGAGGGGTTGGCCCTGTGTGAATTGGAAAACGCCCCCAAAACGCAAAAGCGTCCCAAGACTTTTTTTCCATGATTGTAGTTATAGGCCTGGCTGACTTTCATTTCCATAAATCCTGAAAATTTCACGTATGACTAGTACGCACTGAACTTACCAACACTTAGACCTCTTATGCATTTTAGCCCACCCCATGGACACATCATTTATTACAAACGGTAGAGTGATCGAGCCAATAATTTGTAGACCCGGGCATTTAGGTCTATGGGCTGGCTAGGTCCCTGCTGCAGTTTTATTTCGGCTATCAAACTTTTATTGTTCCTTTCTATCTTAGCGTTATGCAACTTGTGCGCTGATCTAATTATTCATTATAGTGAGCTATTTGCCTTTGGTTTTTCTGTAACCTTGCATTAATTATGCAATTAGGAAATATTTTCGAATATTAACCGTTGGATTTGTTAGAGAAAGATCATTGCACCTTGTTCTTGAAAAAGACAGTTATACACGCAAATTAACAAAGACATTTTATACTCACCGTTATCAAATGGTGTTTGCAGAAGATGAAATGCCATGAAATGTAAAATGAAATGGTAGTTTGATGTGGCTGCAAACAAATTAAAGTGGATATATATGAGAAATGAACCCTCTGATGGTACGTGTTTCTGTTTTGTCTTGAGGCTGACTTTTTGGCGACGGGATTTCAAGGTAAAAGTCTTCCTGAATATACTAACAATTGCAATATTTGGAAATGATATTTGCTGTCGTTTCTATGCATTACCTTAAAGAAAGCAAAAAAAATTCAACATCTAGCAATTATATTGGACTCGGCTTTTGCATTATAGTCGGATTCTTCATATTATACAAGAGCCGAATCCAACTATTAGTGTCCATTCAAATATTCCAGATTTAAAAGTATGCTTAAATTTCAACCAGTTGTTTCTTCCTTTATTTCCTGTTTCTCTACAAATTCAAAATGTAATAGGATTCTAGATTAGTCTTGCAAATACTTTGCAAATGGCAGGGGAAGTCATCGAGTGGTAAACACTGGGCTGCAAAGCTAGCCTGCGAACGGCAGACGTTTCTCCTCTCTCATCGCCGCTGAGGGAAGTTTCACAGCTATAAGTAATACTAAAATTATCCTATCAGCACAGCATCATAAGTTAAAATTACAAGTTAATAATAAAAGAAATCATCTAAATTTTTATTTAAAATTACGCAAGTTTCCCTCATTAAACTAATTTGTTCCTGATTACATTTCTCCAAGGCTACTTTAAATCTAGCTACTTCATCTTGAATTCTTGTTTCATTATTGAGGCCATTCCAAAGAATTGGACCTCTGAAAAACAGAGATTGCCTCCCAAATTCGGTAAACACTTTTCTCATCCTCATTACCAATGATCTCCTGCTTGAGTTCACCAGATCAAAATTAGGTGAAAGTCTGTGAGAGTATCTACCCTTTATGATTTTAAACATTTCGACACCTACGCCAATTTTGCATTTATACTGTTACAAACAATTAGTTGTCAAGTGTGAGTATGTACTACAACAAGTGCAATCACTCTCTTTGCTGCAGTTCACATACCAATAAATATTTTACTCCAATTACCAGCATTTACTTGTTATTTTCATTGCAGCGTCATCTCCTACCATTTCATCCACTCATTACGAATGACACACTTCACAAGTAATTATTAGTACACTTTTTATTAATATTGCTTCTGATAGGTCGCGGAAGAAAAGTCAAATTTCGCGGGAGTTTTTGGTGCAAACTTCACCAAAAAGCAATCGGTAAAAAACGGCCGATTTTGTGGTTATTTTCAAGGCAAATTTCGCTAGAAATCGATCGGTTTTACGCTGATAAGACCAGTATTTTTAACGTTTTTTTAACAGAGGTTATCATTTGCTCTTTCAACAATAATACGCTCCAGAAATGAACCAATGGCAAAGCCTTTCACATCATGGCTAGTGCCCAGTTTTCGCAACATAATCTACGCCTGGTAGTTTCGGGACGTTGTTTGCACGTTTCAATGACGGAGTTTCAAGATAAATTTGCAAGTTTTCGGCAAGTAGATAGCCCCTATAGCTGAAATAAGTTTCAAATATGTTATACAGACATGTATTTGGCAAGATTTCCAGTTTCGCGATGTTTTTCGTGTTTTTGTGAATTTCAACCATTTTCTTTTGACTATAATCTAACATGCATGTAGGTTGATCACGGGACCTATGAAACATTGGCTATCTTTCCTTAACAACACCAACCCCACTTAAAATCCTAGAAAATACTTTTTAACGACAGAGCACTGAGTTCAAATTTACCCTTACCAAGAGGAGATTTACTGCATCTCACCTTCCAATATTAGAGCCAGTGTTGAAACCTCTCCTCACCAGCGGCACAATTTAATCCAATTCTCCACTTTCCATCCCTGACAACTTATGGGCCTCCCCTCCCCGAGGGTCGCGTAATTCTGCGTTATACGTATTTCTAGTTTGTATGAGACGCTAGTCATTAAGGCATACCACCGGTCGTTCAGTACGGATATAAACATCCCCGAGTATCGTATCACCTGCGGTCAAATAACTTTTGCCTGCAGATAACATATGGAACTCATCAGTATTTAATTCACAAAACCAAGATTGAAGAGCTTGGGATCATGGATGTTATTGCCATAGTAACAAAGATAACCCCCTGGATCAATAATACATATTCAGGGAGATAGCCGAACAAACTCAGACTGTGTCTAAACCCTCAAGCATTATCCAACGCCCACCGCGTAGCATATTGCCTCTTGAATACGTGCGCCCGTTATTTTGGGATCCACCTCCGTCAGAGCTTAACTTTTGGTAATTTTTTCCCTTTTCTTGTCTTGTCTCTTACTTACTTTTTCTAGTTTGATGGTTGTTTTTCCTGTGCTCTATATATCTTTTGTTTTGTGTCGCAAGTTTTTTGGCGTCTTCTGGACACAAATAAATTACTTGGTCATCTGGCGATTGGTGGTTTTACGCTAATTGTATATTTGTTCTTGCAATTAGTGTCTTCCTGCCAAAAATTGTTTCTTTTTTTGTAGATTGGTGTCCTTTGGACTCTAATTTACCTTTTTGTGTTTTTTGTGCTTTCAATTGGTGTCTTCGACATTAATTGTTTTTTTTCTTACAGTTGGTGTCCTTCTGCCACCGATTGTTATATTTTCATTTTTGCTGTGTGGATTAGTGTCTTTCGACTCTAATCTTTTTTTTCTTTGTATTCTTTTAATCCCGGCTTTTTGCTTTTGCTCTTTGCCGTTTTTTGCTTTTCGCTTTCTCGCTTTTTGCCTTTTTGCTTTTTCGCTTTTGTTATCATGCGCCTACCAAAAACCATTAGTTTGCAAATCGACCGCAAGCTTTCTGACAAAACGAAAGACGAGATCATGACCGAAGTTCTTCGGATTTTCGCCGGCCTTGACGTCAAGGCTGTCCAGGTTGCGTACGAGGTCGTCCGTGTTACCTTCGCCTCTACGGAGCACTTTCGGGCGGCCAAATCGTTTTCGGGAAATCATCTTTTCGGTTTTTGGTGCTCTATCTTGGGGGGCGGCCCCCTATTACGCACGGGCACGTTTTTGATTTTCCTTTCGAGGAAAATAAGAGATCTTTTGAGGTTGCTTTCGAGGCCTATGGTGCAGTTAAGTCTGTCAAATAGCAGACTTTTCTTTCCAACCAAAACATCTTTAATGGTACCAGGCTTGTCGATGTTGCCTTATCTGAGGTATTACCCCGCTTTCTGATGGTGGACGGGTATTTGTGTCGTTTGTGGTATCTTGGTCAAACCCTTGTTTGCAATCTTTGTGCCGTTCAGGGCCACAGATCGGGAAACTGCCCCAACAAGGACAAGTGCAGAAAGTGTGGGAAAACCGGGCACTTTGCTCGGAATTGAACTTTTGACGGGTCAGTGGGAGACGCTGCGGATTTTCCGCACCTGGCCTTATCTTCCCAGTCTGCGGAGGCCAGTGTCTCTCGTGATTCTTCTGACTCTCAGCTTCTTAAGGAGAACGATCTCGATCTACTGCAGAGTCAGTCGATTCTGCAGGACTCATTCCCTCTTAGTGGTGATTCTTCTGAGGCAGAGTTCAACCGAAGGGCCTCTAAAGGAGCCGGGAAAGTCGAGGGTTCATCTGCGAAAAGGAGTAATTCTGCTCCAAACCCTACTTTCTGTATTTGTTTTGCCAACAGCCGAGAGTTTAACTCTCTTGTTGCCAATTCTGCTGAATTAGAAGGTATTACTAGTAAAGGAAATAATTAAAGTACTGCAGTACGTAAAATTAGTATCGAGCGATTAAAGGTTATGAATGATAATACTGGTGCAAATAGTACTGAAAGATCGAATGAAGCTATTAATAATACTAGTGCAAATAGTACTGAAAGAGTAAATAAAGTTATTAAAAATAGTAGCACTGAAAGATCAAATGAATTCAATGATATTACTGTTAATGAAAGTACTGAAAGTAGTGGAGGCTTGAATGAGGTTAATGCTATCAACCCCAATGTTGCGGTTGTTGAAAATGTTGCTGAAATGGAGTCTGTTGATGTAATGGCTGGTGCTGGTGCGGCCACTAGTGGACAGCCTTTAATTGAGGTCATCGATGAGGGTCAGGTTGACCTCAATTCTGATGGAATAGAGTCTTTTGAGGACTGTTCTTCCTCTTCATCACTCACCCCTATCTTCTCCGACTATCTTCTCCGACTCATGTTACTCAAATGCTGCTGAGGCCACTTCATGGTTCTCCTCTTCTGGTTTTCTCACTGTTACGGCCCCTGGAACTGCTTACTCTCGTTGCCACAACCAGTTGCAAAAATGATGAGACACTCCCACGGAAAAACGACCTTTCTTGCTTCAAATCGCTCCTGGTCACAGGTCGGTAAAATATAATACTGAACTCCCTCCTCCCTCCCATTCAAAGTTGTTCCTCCAAGTTTTGAGTATGGTCTTGTATTGCTAGCAACTTTGATAAGGGGTGGAGGGGGGATCACAAGCACAAGATCATGGACAGGCCATTTATGCCAAAATACGGTACAGTGTCTCAAGTACTTTTGCAACTGGTTGTCTCATTTAAGGTTTACTTCAACAAGCGATTTCCAGGTCTTAAATTCCCAAAACGAAGACTATAGCGACATAAATAAATAGAATGACACTTTATGTTGCTTTTCCCAGCCGATACATCATTGTCATTGATAGCAGACTGCCTAAAAAAGCGCTTAAGAATGTAGTGACTTAAAATATAATATAAAGGTAAAAATATAATATAAAATATAATATATAGGTAAAATATAATACTGAACTCCCTCCTCCCTCCCATTCAAAGTTGTTCCTCCAAGTTTTGAGTATGGTCTTGTATTGCTAGCAACTTTGATAAGGGGTGGAGGGGGGATCACAAGCACAAGATCATGGACAGGCCATTTATGCCAAAATACGGTACAGTGTCTCAAGTACTTTTGCAACTGGTTGCAGGTCCCTCTGTACCGCCCAGCTTTTCGTTTGTCAACTCCTGGGTTGAACTTGAAGGACGTTTTCTGATGGCCGAATTCAGTAGTAGGGTTCCCGTCTCAGGATTGCATCTGTCTATGCACCTAACCGGAACCCCGAGCGCGACGAACTCTTTACCGCACGCTTGGACTTTGCTAATCCATCTGTTCCGACGATACTATGTGGTGACGTAATAGGCTGTTTTTGACAGAGCCAAAGATCGTCGGGACTCTGATCCTGCTGTCACCGTCCGTGAGAGCTTTGTCTCACTGGAGTTACTTTTCCGGGAGTTCTGTGTTTTGGGTTGTTGACGCCATCGCCATCCCGATATTCACGCTTACACCTGACTGAAGCCCGATGGTTCCTTGTCCCCCCGCATCGATTTTATTGGCTTCCCTTCAACCTGGGTTCGTCTTGTGTCTTCCTGTTCTATTGTTCCATGTCCTTTCTCTGATCACGATGCCGTTTTTTTCGGCTTTTCTATCCCTGAATCTTTTCCTCGTGGCCCTGGCAGATGTAAACTGAATGTATCCATCCTCAGGGACCTTGTCTTTTTTCAAACTGTTAGCGACTTCTGGCCTAGATGGAGGTCGCGTAAGCCCTCTTTTTCATTTCTTCAGAATTGGTGGGACGGAGGCAAGGAGCATCTCAAAAGTCTTGCGGTCCGCCATTGTAGTGGTGCTCATAATAAACGTTCTCTGTTGCGCTCTGTCCTTTCTGCCCTTGTTTGTCATCTGAAGGGTAGAATCGATGATGGTATTTTTTCCCTTATGCCGGTATATGAGCGGGTTCTTGCTCAACTTGCGTCTTTCGATCTGACTGAGGCTGAGGGAGCGCGGGTTCGCTCCCGTGTCAAGTGGGCTGAGGAGGGTGAAACCTCCTCTAGTTTCTTCTTAAGGTTGGAAAAAAAGCGAGGAACTGATAGTTGGATTCCGCAATGCGTGTTTCCAATGGAGTGGTTGTAACGGATGTTGAGGGTTTTTGCGAGTCCTGGGCTTGTTTTTACCAGTACCTTTTCACGACCTGCCCTGTCGATCTTGGGGTCCAGACTGTCTCACTTTATCTCTTTCTGTTGATGATGGCGCTTCTTGTGACGGTCCAATCTCGCCTAATGAGGCTCATGCTGCTCTCCTTGGCATGCCTAAGAGCAAGTCTCCAGGCTCTCATGGTTTGCCAATGGAATTTTATGTTGCTTTCTGGGATTTGCTTGGTTGGGATCTTGTTAATGTTTTCAATTCTTCTCTGGAGGCTGGCCTCTTGCCTTTCTCTCAGCATGAGGCGCTCATTGCCCTTAATTTTCAAGAAAGGTGATCACCTAGACCATAAGAACTGCCGACCCATTAGCCCTCTTAATGTTGATTACAAGCTCTGTGCTCGTGTTCTGGCTGGCCGTCTCTTGAAAGTTATTGCTACGGTTGTCTCTCCTGATCAGACTTGTGGTGTACCGGGTCGCTGTATCGGCGAGAACGGGGCCTTTTTACGGGATGTAGCTGAACGGGCAAATAAGTACAACCCGCCAGTAGCTCCCTTATTCTGGATCAGGAGAAGCCTTTCGACCGTGTTGACTGGCCTTTCTTTTTCGCCACCCTAGCTAAAATGGACTCTCGTGACAACTTTATCCGTTGGGTCAGGCTTTTTTACACTGACGTTCGCAGCTCCGTAATTGTCATTGGTTACACCTCTAGATATCGCCCTTTCAATTAAGCCTTCCCGTCGGATGTGTCAAGACTGTCCCTGGTCCCCCCTTCTGTATGTTCTCTCCATGGAAGTGCTGGCTGCTAACGTCTGCTGTCATCCTGATATTACTGGTGTGCGCCTCACTGGTCTTTCTTCTCCCCTCCCTGTACTGTCCTTGTATGCTGATGACACGTCCGCCGTTTTGTGCCGTTTCGAACAAGGCACTGGTGCCAAGCTTAATCTTGGTAAATGTGAGGGTGTTTAGGTGGGTTCGTGGCGTGGCCGTTTAGATGCACCCGTTCCCATCAAATGGACCACTGCCTTTATAAAGGTTTTGGGTGTTTATCTTGATAATGTCAACCTGGAGGAGGAAAACTGGCAGCCTGGAATTAACGCCGTCGAGAAATGTCTAAATTCTTGGCGTAGCCGATCTCTGTCGTACTCTGGCAAAGCGCTAATTGTCAATGCTCTGGCTCTCTCTAGAGTGTGGTACATAGCGTCCCTTATTTCTATGCCTGATTGGGTTGCATCCGGGCTCAATACTCTTGTCTTTTGTTTCTTCTGGAGGGGCAAACGTGACTTTGTTGCCAGAGATGTAGTTTACCATTCTACTCTTCAGGGAGGTTTTGGCGTTGTGTCCGTCCGTTACAAGGTTCATGCACTTTTGGCTCAGTGGGTCCGTCGTTATGCTACTGCCCCGAATGTGTGGGCCCACATGATGTTCTTTTGGCTTTTTGGCCGTTTTGGGGTTGACCCCCAAAACTGTGCTTGCTACCCCATCTCTTTTCCTCTTGGTAGCTTCGGGCCTTCCAGCTTTTTATCTTGCGCTTTTGCGTACTTGGACTTCCCTTCACGGCTCCTTGCCTCAGGCTGGCCTGATTGTTGGTTCTGCCGACAGTTGGTTACTCAGGCCGACTCCTTGAACTGCAAATCCTGCTATCAGCTTCTCTTGTCTTTGAATCCTGCGCAACCCCACTGCATGGTAAAGTTTCGCTCAAATTATGGAGACTTAGACTGTGATTCTACCTGGAAGACCTTGTTTTTCATGCCTCTCGACAGGAAACCCATTGATCTCTGTTAGAAAGTTGCCCGCGGCGTGTCGCTTCTGATTGTCTCTGTGGTCATTCTGATGAGACTCTGGAGCATTTGTTCTTCCACTGTCCCCTGGCCCAAAGTGATCTGGATTGAATTCAGTCACTACTCTTTCTGTTCTCTCCTCTGGCACCAGCTATTACCGTGCGTCATGTTCTTTTTCGGTTTCAGTAGTGATGAGCTGTTGAGTGTTCCTCGTGTCTTCTGTTATCTTCTGTCCTAAATTAAGTTTTTTGTCTGGTGTCAAAGGAATGAATAACGTTTTCGATCCAAACCTGCAAGTGCCATGGGTCTGATAGCTAGCATCAAGGGTCGCCTGTCCCTCTATTTACCTCTGCTTTTTAAACGTTTTCGGTCTCGAAGCAGGCGCCGTTTTTTCCAACGCCATTGAGGAGCTAATGGTCGTATCGGTAAGGTCGTTGGTGACTCTTTTCATTTCTGTCTTTCTTAGTGTGGTTCGAGTTTGTCTCCCTAGGTCGCCTTTGCTGGCGGTACTGTAGTCTCTTTGGCTCTGAGTCTTTTGCTTGAGTGTGTGTGTCTTCCCTCTCTTTGCTCCCCCTCGGTCGCCTTCGTTGGCTGTATGACGGTTTTCTTGGGCTCTGAGTTGGCTTTGCTTGAGTGTGCGTGTCTCCCTTCTCGCTGCTCTCCTCGGTCGCCTTTGTTGGTTGCACTTTTCTTCTCTTGAGATAGGTTTGAAAGTGGCGTCCCTGGTCGGTTCATTGGGGAGAACGTCTCTTATCTGCCTGATGTCGCTGACTATGCTTCCCAGGCGGGAGTCCCATGGGCCATCTTATCTGTGTGTCAGGAAAAAGCTTTTGACCGCGTGGACTGGGATTTCATGTGGGACACTTTGTCCACGATGGGTTTTGGTCCCTCTTTCATCAGCTGCATCGATCTTTTTTATAGGGACTCGCAGAGTGCAGTTAATGTTAATGGTCACATTTCTTTCTATTATTCTTTGTTAAGTGGGGTTCGTCAAGGCTGTCCTTTGTCGCCCCTTCTCTACGTTATGGTGGCTCAAGTCTTAGCCTGTAACATTTGTTGCCATCCGGACATTTCCGGGCTGCCCTTACTGGCTGTTCAGTGTCTTTGCCTCCTCTTTCGCAGTATGCTGATGATACCTCGGTACTGGTTACGTTTAATGCTGCCATTACTGCGACCTTCGACGTATATGATCTTTATGAGCGGGGTTCTGGGGCGAAATTGAATCTGTGGAAGTGTAATGGTCTATGGCTCGGCTCTTGGAACGGTCGGACATATGCGCCTGTGGTCATTGAGTGGAGTTCCGTTAAATTTTATTTTCTTGGAGTTTTTCTGGGCCGGTTTGCCACTGAGGAGGATAATTGGCGCCCAAGTATAAGTGCCGACCAAAATGTGTTGTCGTCGTGGCGTCAGCGATCTCTGTCTTTTCGTGGGAAGGCCCTTGTGATCAATGCTTTGGCCCTTTCGAGAATCTGGTATGTAGCGTTGGTGGTTCACATGCCTTCTTGGGTTCTGCGTGAACTGGACGGCTCGGTGTTCCAGTTTTTTTTAATGGTAGGCCGGATCTTGTTACCCGTGAAGTCATTGCCCAACCACCCCCGTGTGGTGGCTTTTCTGTCGTTGATGTTCAGCTAAAGGTATGGGCCCTGTTTGTTGTAATGGGTGAGGCGTCTCTCACTATCTCCATCTACGTGGGTCTCTTTTTTCTCTTTCTGGTGCAATCAAGGTTTTGGTGCTTCTCCTGTCCAGATACTGTCCAATCCGCTTCGGTTTCCTGGTGCTGGTGGGTTGCCCGGTTTTTATTCAACCCTCTTGACTGCTTGGAGATCCGCCGGAGGTGCCTTCTTGTCTAATCGTGGCTCGCTTTGTGTGGGTAGTGGATTGACGGTAGTGTCAGTGGCCTCGTTATCTACCAAGTCTGCCTATCTTATTCTTTTGTCGGGTCGTTTGGCCACTCCCCCCTTGTGTCGTGGAGTTTTTAAATTCTTTGGTTCTCTGTAGTGGTCTGCCACCTGGCGTCAGTTGTTTTTCTTTGACATGGACCGTCAGGTCATCGACCTGTCTTGGAGGGTGGCACGTGGAGTGTTGTACACGGCTGAGCGTTTGTCATCCTTTGTCCATTCTTACGGCCTGCTTCTGTGGTCACCCGTTGGAGACCTTAGACCACTTGTTTTCTCATGTCCTTTAGCTTAAAGCGTGCTTTCCTGGTTGTCCTCTCTGCTCTTTCTTTTTTCGCCGTCATTTTGGGCCTATCCTTCTCCGTCATGTTCGTTTTGGCTTCTCTGAAGATGTGCTTCTGTGTGTCCGTCGTTTCTTTTTCTATGCTCTTAATGTCTGCAAATTCTCCTTCTGGGTCGCCTGGAACGATTTCCGGTTTCGTGACGTGCAACCGGGTGCCTTTGCTGTCTTGGCGCGGATGAAATCTCGTCTTTGTTTCCATTTGCCTTTGTTTTTCCGCCTTTTCAACTCTTCTCGCCGTAAGAGGTATTTTGCTAGACAGTGGTGTACCAATGAAGTTGTTGGCTCGGTCCGTGATGGTCGTTTGGTTTTATCGATCTAGTTTTTATTGTTTTGGCCGTTCTAGTTTTTTCTATTCCAATCTTAATTTGGTTTTCCTTTTTGTTTGCTTCTTGGTTTTTGGCTCTCTTCTTTGCTGCCTGACCCTTTTGTTCCATCAGATAGCGCGCCATCAGTCTAGTGGTGAGTGACCCGGTTGTTTGTGCGCTGTAGTTAGCTTTAGTTAGTCGTAGTTAGTTTGTTCCTCCGGCGTTTTTTAACTTGTCATTTTGTGCCGTCTAGCTTTGTCATTGTTTTGTTTTGTAATGTGTCTGTGTAAGGGGAGGCGTGGTTCGTTCCCAAGGCGAAGTTAGCGTGCCTTGTGCATCCTCCCTTGGGCAAGTCTGTTAAGTCTGTGAATGGTGGCTCAGCATTGCACTCGGCTGGTCTAAAACAAAAAACACGGGGTTTCCCCGTCACTGACCGACGGCTATGCCATACTGATGAGCCCCAGTAAGGGTAGCCTGAAATCACACCCTCTCCCTAATATCCCTTTATGTCTCTCACGGGAAGAGTTTTTTTTTCCTCTCGCCTCGTTCGCTCTTAAAAAAAAAAACGCCTGATCGCAGGTTACAGTAACGGGCGAAACAGCTGTCCATGGCTGCCACTGCTCGTGTGATATGGCTGTGCGCATGCTTGACGTAAAGGCCAGGCCGTGGGTTAGTGTGAGTGTGCCCCCGCTGTAATTTACTGGTAACTCGTGATCCACCTTCCCCGAGCATGTCGTGGTAGAACTGTTCTGCGGTTCCCAGCGAACAGCTCCCACATGTGTTGTGTGGAGGTGGCGCTTGATAGACCGCTTAGCACACACCTCGGGTTTTTAGAGACGCCGGTTTTCTCCGTTTATTAACCCAACTACTTCCACGCTGGTGGGCCCCAATAAGGGCAAAACAGCTGTCTGTGGCTGTCACTGCCCGCGTGATATGGCTGCGCGCATGCGTGAGGTACTGGCCCTGCCGTGGGTTGGTGTATGTATGCCCGCATGTATGTATGTATGTATGTATGTATGTATGTATGTATGTATGGATGTATGTATGTATGTATGTATCCAATCGAATTAAGTTAGATCTATTTTTCATCAATTACTGTATTTCATGACATTTCTAAACAAATTCAACAGCGCGCGCTTATAGGTAAGTCTTTGCTCGTTGGCACATAGCGATAGCTATTTAACAATTATTCCTCGAGCCCGAATGGGCTCTGAGTCAATAGCCCAAGAGGCCGAAGGCCGAGTGGGCTATTGACTCAGAGGCCATGAGGGCGAGAGGAATAATTGTTTTAGTAAAATCCAAGTAGCTGGTCAAAAATATCGAGAATAAAAAAAAATTTTAGCTAGTTAAAGCTAGACTTCAATTCTTTCTTGCCGCCAAATAGCCCGCACTTTTCGCTACTAGTGGGCTATAACATATAGTAGCTCAACCAATCAGAACGCAGCATTGATAATAGACCACTTGTTGGATTTTACTAAAACTAGTTAGTTATTAAAATTACTTTCTTTGAGCCACATCTCAGTTCTGGTAAGAACTGAAAACTTGTGATTTATATTGGCTAGTAAGTAGCAATAATTGACTAAAAGAACAGAAACTCGAACAATTTTGCATCTTGAACTTCATGACAACCAGATTAGTGATGTAAAAATTGATTGACGTCATTAGTATTGCAGACGTCTCGTCCCCAAAACGTCCCTTGCGGCGAGGAGAGAAGGTTGTCTTCGCAGGCTATTTTCCTGTCGATATTCTGTTTAACTGGCGATTTGTATTGTTAGCGGGAAACTTCTTCCAATGCTCTATGAAGAATATCTGCAGGACTAAATAACCCTTTATATCCTGAATTTGCCGAGTGAGACAAATAAAAACGTGAATTTTCTATCGATCGCCAAAAGCATCTTTAAGTTTGCTTTTTTAAATATGAATTTGTTTTTGAACGAATAATGAAACAGTGATTGAATTCGACTTTCGTGGGCTCAGGTCAAGTTTAGGCCCATTTATAAGTTATTAATTGGTAATTATGTTTACCTCCGCGTACTGTGTTTTTTTCGTTTCTCTTTTAATCTGAAAATTCGTACTGTTGTTGACTTAGAACGTGAGCTTTTCACAGTTTGGTTTTGTTGCTCTTTAAAAAAATTTTCAACTTCTGTGTACTTACCGCAAAATGTCCCCCCAAGCCGCCTAAATAGGGGAGGTAGGCGCATCTGCTGACATCCACTCTCCAATCAACGTAAAATCTTTCAATGGGATGGATATTTTCTAGAATCACCACGTTGACGAAATGACTTAGTTACTTGACACATTCTTAGTGATACTTGATACACTAATAATATTAGAGCCCTTCTTTCATATTGTTTATTAGTATTTACCAAATCAGTGAATAGCAGTTTTCGCGCGCGTTTTTATTAGCTCCCGTAATGACTCGGAATATCCTTGGCTATTCACTGTTTTGCGACCGGAGCCAAGATGGCGTCTCGTTTCGAGACATTTTCGGAAGACGAAATTTGAGCGATAAATGAAGGAGTCGTACAAACATACCGAAAAAAAGGTGAACTTTGGTTTGTCGGTGTTTACTGGTAGGAGAAAATTATTTTCATGCTGAATTTACAGCAAAATCGTAAAAAAGCATTTGACAAAATCCCTGAAATGTTTGTAAATTGTAAACAAAGTTACGTTTTTAGTTTACAAAAAGTTATTTTTCTCATTTTCATCCAACTGATTTGGCAAATACTAAAACAACTATCCCCCTATGGGTCGGTGAACAGCGCTAGATATATAACAATTATTCAACGAAGTGGAGGTGAGGTGGCTAGTAATGGAAAATTCACCGACTAGCCACTGACACTGAGGTGAACAATTGTTTTAGTATATACTAAAACACTATCCACTGTTTTAGTATATACTATATATATATATCCACCATTATTCACCTCCCCTTCGGGGGATAGCTGTATACTCTTTTAAAATACGCACCTTTTGGGGTAATCAAAGAAATCGTCACTTTTGTATTAAAAAAGCGACTTCCTCGTTTTGGATCATACTCTATCCTGTCTACAGTCAGATTTTTGACCATTTCAGGCTTTACAAGATCTAAAATAAAATATAATAGATGCATATAGTTGGTTAAAAAAAAAAACAGGTGAAAACGTAACGATCGTAATGCAGGTGATAAAAAATTACCATTATGACGGTCAATTTGAAAATTCTTTACATATAAAATGAAGGAAACATAATATTAATATAGGTTTTTGATTGCTGCGGGTGTAGCGAGACCGGAGCAGACATATTTCACTCAGATGCTAGTTTAAATCTCGCCAGAAGTTAGTAGGAAAGTTTGCCTCGCTTTGGTACACTCACTTCAACTTCACAGCTGACCATTGCAACTGTAGCCAGACCATTTGCTATACTCGATTCGCAACCACGCGATTCTCTCTGGATTTGTGAAGTATTTGGAAGGACTTGTATTAATGGTTTTTCTTATTTATTTGCTACTTTGTCGCTAACAGGGATTGTGGGATGTTTGAAAGGCCTCGGTGCGCTTATAGATGCCTATGATTAAAAAAAACCAATGCATTAGGAGCGAGAACTATATTTTAGTTAACTGAATTTGCAAATTGCAATTTAGCATCAGTACAAAATAAGTTTAATTTAATGAGTTTAATTACCAATTGGTTTAAAAGGGGACTTACTAGTTTGCACCGTCTGCTGCCCAGCGCTTATAGAGGAATTTTCCGTAAGGACAGACACTTTGAACTTGAGTAATACTGGCCTGTGGTCAGAACGACGAACTCTAAGTGGTATCTCCGATGAGATGTAAGTACAAAGTTGCGGGACGGAAATTGTTGCTTCTGGCTTAACAAACACCTATGAAATACGACAAGTAAAGAGTGAAAAAACAACGTAAATGTGTATCTTCTAGATCAAAGTAAAGAAAAATTAAAAGCTTTATTCATTTTACCTCTTTCATATTTATAGGAAAATACTTTGATCCGTCTTTAGTCAACTCTATTTTCATCATATAAACAGGGCTGCCATTCCTGTTCTTTACAGCCTCCCACTGCAGGGAGATGGAGGTGAAACTTCTGTTTGTAACAGATAGATTCACTGGGGGTGGCAGCAAGGAACCATCTCCAGTTATTGTAGAAGACAAAGCTTTTACTTTGGTTAAAAACTTGCAGCTATCCAGACAGCTACTCGAGGTTTTCTGTAATAGAAAACGAACTCGAATTGAACACAGTCATTTTCCAGTTAGTAAAGTTAAAGAGAGAGAGAGAGAGAGAGAGAGAGAGAGAGAGAGAGAGAGAGAGAGAGAGAGAGAGAGAGAGAGAGAGAGAGAGAGAGAGAGAGAGAGAGGGGAGCATTGATGAACACAACTGCAAATAATTCCAGATGAGTCAACACTTACACAGGTTCGCTTGCAGGCTGTTTCATTAGGATAAGACGATCCGCATGGACCTAGACACTATAACAGAAGAGTTAAAACAAATATCAAGGCCTAGGATAGAAAAATTAACATTTAAATTCTTTGCAAATCATTTACGAAGCACTCTGTCTGGGTTTATGCCTTTTATACATGTACTTTTTTGCACTTTCTCCCAATTCATTAGACTGAGGTGTGTTAATATTTTAAAGAGTCTTTAAACTTTACAATTACTGAATGAAAATAATGGTACTTACTTCCTTACAGTTAGATGTTTGACAGGGGATCCCAGTCTCATTTGTCGCTGAATTCTGTAAACATAAAATCTAGACGCTTATCAAACATACCAAGGACTCAAAAGTAGGTTGCCGGTCACTAAACGCGACGAAATTGCAGTCACAGGTAATACATACATCTGGGAGTGGAATTTCTGTCCACTCATGCGAAAATTTACGGGAGCACGCATGCGCACTATGGAAAGATATATGCCTACATTATATTCATATTCGTACACATGTAGGAGTAGAATTTCTGTCCACTCATGCACATTGAAACATCTTGTCAAAAAAAGTACCCAAAACGTTTTTCTACAAAGTCGCGAACTTGCTAGCCTCCCAGGCAGGCGTTTTTAGGGGAGCTCGTCTTTCATCCCTCCCGACAAACGCCTGCTCAACCGAAGATAACATTCCTTTCCCAAGCTTAGCCAATCACCTTGTACTTTCTAAATTCTGGAAAGCTGACCTTGACCGCGGGGTGATCTAATAATTACTCGATCTGCATGAAACACTGAGAAAGCTTTCTGACCTTTAATAAATGTTAGATTCAGAGCGGCAAAACCAAGATTTAGTCAAATTTTTGAATACTCCATGCATCACATATTCTTGGCGAAGGAAAGAAAAGAAGGAAAACTGTAACTCTAGGGTCACGTTTAAGTCGTTTTAGTCGTGTTTAGCCTGTCAACACTCTATTTCAAAACTGTTGATTGGTCACTTACCACGCAAACAAAACAATGGGAAAGGAATATTGTTTTCAGTTGAGCAGGCGTTTGTGGGGAGGGATGAAAAACGAGCTCCCCTAAAACCGCCTCCGTGGGAGGCTACGAACTTGCAAGAGTAAGATTGGATAGTATGCATGTGCCTTTCAACGTCTTGCCAAAACTCGTACCAAAGACCTTTTTTCTACAAAGTCGATAGCGTGTGGGGTTGAGCATGTATTGTCAACCTTCCCCTGCATTCGAGAGATAAACAATTGTCACACAAGCACCCAGAGTCTATAAAAGCCACCGACTCTCGACCAACTACAAAGTTCACTCCACACTCAACGGACGACGAGCTACTCACAACGCTGTTTACTCGGTGTTGCTCTGAGCTGCTCTTTCATAACTTAGAGTTGCTCTGATTTAGCTGCAAAGGGGCTCGCAAACTACTCCGAGTGGCTCTAAGTATACCGTATTCATTTGAATAAGCACCCAAACTCGAGTAAGCACCCCCCCCCCCCGCCCCAAATGGTGAAAAATTAATGGGCGCTCAGCCTCGAATAAGCGCTTACGTCGAAAAAGCTTCCAATCTCAAGGTCCAAAATAAATAAGCACCCTGTGCGGTTAATCGAGTAGATACCGTAAGCAGTTAGTTCGTCGATGTGTTGCCCGCACAACTCTATTGACTCACGGCAATGTTGCTTATTCGCTGACCAAAATGCCCTGCAACATTGAACAGATGAGAGATCGTACGGTGTGGCCGCTTGTACAAAAAACTTAGTACAATAAAAGTTGCTCACCTTTGTCAAGCAGTTTGCATAGCACCTGGCTTTGATCACAGTGGCAATGTTTGGACTTCCACTGACTGAGTGACATCCAGTAAAAATCCAGATAAATAAAAATACTTTGTGCAAAAAAAGTATGTCGACCAAGTGAGAATGTGTGAGAAGCCACATGTTTGCACCAGCTCGTCCAGTTTTCCTTTTTAACAAAGAGGATAAAAATGATAATCAACATAAACATGTTTCCAAACCGACATTGCGGAAGGTAATGGGTTAGTTCTTAACAGACATACTAGAGGTTCGCAGAAGCCTCTTGGTGCCTAAGGAGGCTGGTGAGAGGTAAGCCTCTGGAAAGAAAATGGTGTTTTTTTTTCATTTCTTCATTTAACCGAAGAGCAGGCAGGAAAAAAAAAAACGTATGTTAGAACTGACTGATCGTGACGTGTTATGCTGCTCTTCTGTCGGATGGGACATAACAACAACAACAACAACAAGCTTTATTTCACACCAACGCGTCAAGTTGTCCTCAGACTGCTTCTCTGCGTGGGGTCCACTCCGCTCCGGAGTTCCTCAAGGGACCAAGCTCGGCCTTTGGCTTTTCTTACTCATGATCAATGATCTCAAGATTGACGCTCTCACGTGGAGGTATGTGGACGATACAACAATCTCCCAAACCATACCTCGCGGCTCCCTGGGTGATGTGCAACACGCTGTTACTGCCGTGGAAGACTGGTCTCGGTCCCAGCGGATGCAGCTAAATGCCGACAAGTGCAAGGAGATGGTTATCGACTTTAAAAAGATCTCTCATAACTTCTCCGCTCTCGAGGTAGACGAAAAGGAGCTTCCTGTCACCGACTGTGCGAAGATGCGACTGTTGCAAATGTTGTGCCTATATTCAAATCTGGCAAAAATAACTTGGCAGATAACTACCGTCCAATTTCATTGACTAGCGTCATTGTGAAAACGTTAGAGCGCTTGATCCACAAGCACATTATGAAGTATCGGACTGACTTCCAACTGCTTAACGACAATCAGCATGGATTTAGACCATCAAGATCTTGTATTACCCAGCTACTGAAATCAGTACATGAGTGGTTTCAGGCCTTTGATAAACTTGGATCAGTTGATGCAGTGTTTTTG